>NC_139963.1:54562534-54615949 GCF_963993115.1 Abramis brama | reverse complement strand
CTACTGTGCAGATAGAGCATGAAAGAACAGAAACATTAAAAATAAATGAATATCAATAACAAGACATCAAGAAAATACAGCAAAATTAAACAACAACTGTGGAATAAAGATGACTTGTTTAAATACATTGAAATTAAATAAAATCGTATTTTAGATGAAAAATGGGGGGGGGGGGGGTGGTACTCATTATACCCTTACAAACACAATAAACTCATAGAGTAATGAATCATTCATGAACACTATAAATGCTTCTTTCTTTAATTTCAGATTATACATGAGGTGAGTTCATATATTCAGAGGTGAGAGAGACACTTCAACTCTCTTCATGATTTTATGGCTCTATCATTCTAAACATGAATTTCTTTCCTCTGTCAAACACAAAAGCAGATTGTTTGAAGATAACCTTATTTTGGTCCATGAAAGTAAAGTAATATATGTTTGGACTGACATGAAGGAGAGTAAATGATGACCGAGTTTCACTTCTGATACACTTCAAATACATTCATTTCAAGAATCTGCTTTACATTTTTACAGACTTTCTTTAAATGAGACACACACATCTGTTGAATTGAATATTGTTGGTCATGATGATTCTGAAGAGTGATTTATTTTTGACTCATCTGATAAACCTGGTGAAAAGGCTCTTTGAACACACCAGACCATTCAACCGCTATTTGCACAAGCATCCGTTCAGGTTATGAAACTTGTCTCTGTCAACGTGCATGCAAACACCGTTTACCACAAGATATGTGAATCAACCCATGGTTTAGATTTCCTCGACCCAAAAACACAATACCCAGAAAAACCACAATAACAGTGTGAAACCTAGAGACACACATGAGTCAAGGTTTGTTTTATAACTACTGCAGCGTTTCGCTAGAAGTAACCAGACGGGTTCTTTCTCCTTCTGAGACTTTAAGAACCGCAGGGTTACTGTTATGACCCAAACCCACGCCGTACGTAACAGAAAGAAACAAATATAGCTCGCTGATCTTGCTGTTGAACTCACATTTCTAGCTCTCAATTCTCTCTATCCCTCTCGAACAAGGGACTATCAGCTAGAATCACTTCTTATTAGATTAACACCGTTGAACATCATCACATTAACTATTGTCTTCCAGCATTTATAATGACATCTATGCCAGTGGGGGACTAGTTCACCACAGATGTCCAGTTAGAGACGTAACCCGTGTTTCATTTATGTTACCCACGATGGAGAGACTGGAGTAATCGCCGATACGGCATCAGGAAATGAGGGTTACAAGACATGAATAAGCTCTTTGAGACATGCTTTATTTTCTCCTCATTAATTCCATACAGCTTCAATAAAGGTTCAGCACATATGTGCAAATGAGTACATTGGTGTTTTCACGGTTATGTGGTCTAAAACAAAACACTCAATAAATTATCAATATGACATAACAGAAACACAATTCAATAACTAAATAGACTCAAACAATGAGATGTAGCAGAAACACTTGAACAATAAGCAACATCATGTGAATACATGAACACAAATCAATCCCTACTTCTATGTAAAGCATCCGTAAACAATGAATATCAAGCAAACATAATACATTCACTTCATCAAGCAGTTAACATGAGCTGAAGTACATAACTCAACTGACTTGGTTAGATCATATTATATACGCACACATCAAATGTTAATAAAGCATTGAGTCCTTTCATCGAGTATTTTCAAATTCTAAATACATTTACAATGGTCCTTTTAAACAACTACTGTGTATTGAACTTTAAAGTAGGTTTATGATGGTGTTTCCATGAAAAGAGAGAAATGGCACGAATCTGTCCTGATGCAGCTGAAAGTATTTCATCTTTTGTGGTTGAAGTAAAATATTAAGATATATTGATATTTAAAAGTTAGTGTGTTTTTTTTCAGACACTTTTTTAAAACACTTATTTCTCTCAGATGTTTTTGAGAATGTATATAGTTTGTACAGTATAAACACCATTACGCATATTGAGAGACCCGTAATGATAGGAATGACTGTGTGTGTGAGTGTACATGCATTGGTTGGGTGTTAGATGAGTGGTGTGCTTGAGGAAGGTTTCTCTGCGGTCTATACCTACATGTTTACTGCATCAGCTGCTTCCTTTTGTCTGATTTCACCCACCACAGTCACTCATGTGAAGCGCTTCAAATACACATCCGCACACATTCTGGAGGAGTTTATCGATCTTCATCTTAACCAAGGATCAACTTCAGGTGAGAAATACTTTTCATCACAGTTTTTATGATAAACATCTTACAGGAAAATGCTTCAAATGTAAAATATTTGCAAAAACAATGTGACTGAATTAAATTGGTGAGTCCTTGACTGATGCTTGTTGTTGAACTCTGATCAAATCTAGACTTTTTGTTTTTGAATGTTTGTCTAAATAAGCTACTAAATCTGTTTGTCTAAGAAACAGACCTGAATTAATGTTGTTTAAACATTTGAAAGACATGAAGAAATTACAGAAGATGAGGTTCTGCTTTCTATCACAGATCAGTAACACCTCATCCACAATTCTTTTAAACCCATTTCAGTTTCACTTTATTTCAATAGTCCACTTTAGCCATTCTACTAACTATAAGTGACTTTGCAATGTCAACTAACTCTCATTATACCATGGTCTGGGACTGGGTGAATACTCGATTCTGATTGGCTGCAGGGTGTCCATTAAAAACACCTTAATGGAGTTTAAGGTGCGCTCCGCTGCACGTCGGATGGTTCACGCCTCGCCGTCGTCCATTAATACCTGACAATGGACACCTCGAAGGGCATTAACCCTTACTTAGAGTATTAGTAGACTGTCTGTAGACTGTTTGGTTATGGTTAGGTGTTCGGGTTTGGAGAATAATTTGACTTGTAGTTGCCAAGTTACTTATAGTCAGTAATATCTGTTGGGGGACTGTGATAGAGACCCGTGCGTTCATAAGAAGATTCACACCAGGCATCCGTTTAAAGGTCATTCCAAAAGAAGTTTAATGCTTTCAAAGGCAAGGAAATGCAAAAGGTCCATACAACAGTGGATATGAGCAAAAATAAAAATAAAGATTACATGAAAACAGTCTATGAAGTCAAGTCAAGTCAAGTCAAGTTTATTTATATAGCGCTTTTCACAACATAGATTGTATCAAAGCAGCTTCACAGTATTAAATTAAATACATCAATGTTTGTTTCTAGTGGAAAACGTCCACGTTTGGTAATGCTGATCAATAGTATTGTTAATTGATTAATTAAATTACCCCAAATATCCCCAACTGAGCAAGCCAAAGGCAACAGTGGCAAGTGACCGAAATACTCCATCAGGTGACCTTATGAACTGGCAGTAGGCGCGAAATGACGGTGTTTCCATTAACCAATGTTATGCGACTAAAACTTCATTTTTTCCTCTCGCAATAAGTAAAATCATTCCATAAACCATGGCAACGGACGTTGGTAGGTTTATGTACTATATCCCAGCCACCGCACTGGCCATTATTATTAATGGAAGGAGACGTATGTGTGTTTCCCAAGCATTAATGGCAAGGAAAGACCCTTATACTTGTGAGTGGCACATATGAGGTGTTTCTGGGTGTTTCTCCCTCATTTCTGCTTTGAGGTCTTGATTGTGGCATTTATTTGATGTTTAGAATCCATTATTCCTGTAATTTCTGTGTGTTTTATGAGTTTAATAAAGAACTCCGTCTCGTATTCTGTCCAAACATACAGCATCATCTACGTCAGGTGATCTGTAAATGCGCAAAAACTGTTTCCATTGCAGTTTTGCGAAATCTTTCTTTTTCGAATTGCCTGAAAAACCACCTCATGCGAGCGTAAAAACCTTTTTTGCAATAAATGTGAGTTTTTGCGAAATTGACTTGTTTCCATTGGGCATATTTTTCAATTTGCAATTTCAATTTGCGCAATTTGAAGGGTAATGGATACGCGGCTCCTGTTTAGGTACTAAAACTAGCACCAGCTTCTCTCTCTAACTGTTGGAGACCGAAATTCCTTATGTTCAAGCAGCATTAACAACCATTACATCAACCTCCAAACGACTCTCTGTTCCTCATGCCTCACTCCTGATCACACTTAAATGCATAATTTTCCTGCCTTTAGTTAATTGGAACATACCATTTTCTGTAAAACTAACTCTAGGCTATGTCTAAAAACTAAATCAAAACAAAAAAAATATTTTTTTTGTATATGAGGCACATTTAAGAAATCTTTGGATTACATTGTAAAAGTTCAAAATATTATGCTTGCAAGAACAGTGCTGATATAATTAATAAAGTAAACATAAATTGGTAAATTAGGTTCCCAAGTAAATTGGGATCTATATGAGTTCAGTGATTCAGGTCAAATGATTGTGAAATAATGATTATGTTAAAACATATCCAACACCATCAGATCACCTTTTCTCTTTGTTCATCTGGCTGTTATAACTCAGTTACAGCAACCAAACAAAATCTAAAGTCAATGATTTAAGGGTCAAGAGCCCAACTAAAACAAACACTGATCACCATAAGGGTGACTTAAAAGTACGGTTTTCTCCTTCAGTGATTCTGCTTGTTAACATCAGGTGTCTTCAATGTTGGCAATAATAAAAAAAAAATGTTGTAAATTTTACTCATTTTAAATGGTTAACTTTTAAGGAATTAATTTGATTAATTATTACTCAATTCTAATTTGTTAAATTTAATTAATAATATTGCTTGTAACAATTGTATTGAGTAGATATAGTGTATTTATTTTTACAGTGTATACATTTCAGCAAAGTTAATAAAATGATAGTTAAGACAAAGAGTTTAAAAACAATCAATAAATTAAACATACAGGCAAGAGAAAAACAAATATGGTAATTTGCACAACTGATATTTCCTAAATTAGTTAAAATGAGCATTTCCCAGCGTGTACACACACCTAGAGGTTAGGCCCACACTTCTAACAACAGGAAATATAACATACATGATTTTATATAAAATAATACATATAATATAACATCATACATTTTTTCAGACACTTTTTTAAAGGAAAAATTGTTTTGGGGTGTTATGAGTGGCGTGCTGGAGGAAGTTTCTCTGCGGTTCTGTCTACCTACATGTTTATTACATCAGCCGCTTCCTTTTGTCTTATTTCACCCATCACAGACTGTCAATGACGCTCATGTGAAGCAAAATCAAATCCATGCAGCTTTCTGAATGAGTTTAGTTTAGCACAAGCTCGCTCCAATCATTCAGGCTTCATTCATCTTAACCAAGGACACGCTTCAGGTAAAAAATACTTTTCAATACAGTTTTTATGATTAGTAAATTATAAACATCTTACAGGGAAATGCTTCAAATGTAAAATATTTGCGAAAACAATGTGACTGAATTAAATTGGTGAGTCTTTGACTGATGCTTGTTGTTGAACTCTGATCAAATCTAGACTTTTTGTTTTTGAATGTTTGTCTAAATAAGCTACTAAATCTGTTTGTCTAAGAAACAGACCTGAATTAATGCTGTTATTTGAAAGACATGAAGAAATTGCAGAAGATGAGGTTCTGCTTTCTATCACAGATCAGTAACACCTCATCCACAATTCTTTTAAACCCATTTCAGTTTCACTTTAGTTTGATAGTCCACTTTAGCCATTCTACTAACTATAAGTAACTTTTCAACTACATGACCTGAACTGAACTGGAATTGCCTCATTTATGTGCTGCGTCTGAACACTGATTCTGTTATTTCTTCTTTAATACTGTGATATTACACTTGATACTTGACACTTGTGTTGGTTTTGCAGATTAAAACCACACAGTTTCCTGTTTCCCTCAGCACTGAATCATGAATAACATCACAGTGACATGTGGAGACATTCAGAGCTCTCTGGGGTTTCTGTATGTTGTTTACTTTGCTGTCGTCAATCAAACACTCAATGCAGACTGTGAGCAGAGCTGGTTCTCAGAGGTGAATCACACACACACACACACACACACACACACACACACACACACACACACACACACACACACACACTAACTGTGAGCAGAGATGGTATTCAGAGTTAAGTGTTTGTTTCTTTCCTCTAACTACACCATTACATTTGTGTGTTTTCTGGGAGGAGCACCTTTCCTTTGTCCATGAAAAATGATCTTACTCACGCTGAGTGACAGATCCGATGCGTGCGCACAAAGACGGCTCAGACAACGCCTGATATACAATGAATTACACTGTAAGGCCTTACCAGGCTTTTTTACAGTAAAATATTGGCAACACTGTTAATTGTACAGCTCTTTACTGTAATCTACAGTATGTTACTGTAAAAATGCACTAAATTAAAACTTGAGTTAACTAATTTCACTTGCAGAAACCGACTGACTTAAATTGACCAACTGTCATTTAAATGTATTAACTAAAATGTATAATGCACTATTAATGTGAGCAAAGTATTACTGTGAACTTGTTTCATTTGAGACCACTCAGTTACTAACCTGCTTGCATCACATTTCTTTAAATTAAACATCTGTCAGTGAATGTTACCTCAGTTTGATTGTCTTGTGTTTGATTTGATCAGAATGGACTTAAGATCGCAGATCCATCAACTCCTGAAACACTGATGGATCCTGTTATTTCAGTCTCATCGGATCGTCTCGTCACGTCTCGCTGTGTGAACCTGAATCATGAGATTGTCTGCGATTCTGTGAAATCTGTAAAACTCAACACATTTATATTCTCATAACACATAGAACTGATGATTATTTTCTTACCTGTACAAATGCATCAGAAGCATTAATCCTTCATGAACATTATAAATGATGATTTAATGATTCATTCTTTTATTTCAGCTTCATTATAGTCATGTGAGCATGTTCAGAGGTGAGAGAAACGTTTCAACTATCAGCATGAACAGAGAATATTAAGAGATTCAGCTCAAACTGTGTTGAACCGAATCTTCTGTGCTTTAACTTAGCATTGCTCTGCGTTTATATGGGAACCACCAGCTCAGTGTTAAAAGATGTCTGTGTGTCTCTACATTTTTTCCCCACAATATATTTAAAAAAAAATCAAAATGTCTCATCTGCAGTAAGAAAAATTTGTTGGTGAAAATAGTTTAATAACGGAATAACCACTTTTGTTCAGTTGTGAAATTAACGAACCATTCTACTTTATTATGATGGAAACTATATCGCCTGATCATCTTTGTTTCTGGCTTTCTTTGTAACAAATTTTCTGTTAAAATTTTTCGGAGTCAAACTGTCCAACTAAAGGACACACTGATCGTCATAATGGTGACCAACTATTTTCATTAAAACATCAACATCTAAACCTCTGTTAATTCTCAAAAAGAACTGTAGACAAATGACATAAATAAAGTAAATCTGGTTTGTAATAAGAGAGATTTTCCTCTAATGCCGAGTTCACACACTGCACAATGGATCGGCGACAGGGGATTACACACTGCACGATTTACAATAGGAAGAAACGCCGACAACTCTGTCTGGTTCGCAAACTACGTTTCACAACCGAACACACGCGGTAACGCAAGATCACAAGTGAGATCAGAAGTCTCCCGCAAGACTGGAATTGTTAATAAAAATAAAAAATATAAAGTCGCTTTGGATAAAAGCAAGCCCTAAAAATACAATGCATTAAAATGCAAGCATGCATATGCAATGCATATTTTTTTTCCAAGTAGTGCAATTCAACAGGCTTTTTTGTTTCAAAAACATTTGCCATTATTTTACTTCCATATCAGTTATTCTGCTTGTTATCATCAGCTGTCTTCAATAACCAAACAATCAATTCAATTAACAACTCAATGAATCACTTAATTATCAAATTAACTTACTGGTGGTATAAACACACAGCAGTGTTAAAGGATAGTTCACTCCAAAATTAAAATTAGCCCATGATTTACTCACCCTCAAGTCTAGGTGTATATGACTTTCTTCTTTCAGACGAATACAATCAGAGTTATTTAAAAAAAATGTCCTGGCTCTTCCAAGCTGACAATGGCAGTGAATGGCAACCAACAGTTTGAAGCTGAAAAAAAGTGCAAAGAGTGTAAACCAAGCAGATACATTACAGATGACCTGATGTGATGTGTGATACACTGTATTTTGCACCAATTAAGGCTTAGAAATAACAGTGAAGAAAAAAAATCTATTTCCACATATTTATATGAATATTATGTGTATTTTCTGGTGGTATATAATGGTTGTATAACATAACTTTGAAATAAATGTATTTGGCTTGAAATGAATGGGGCATCAAATGTATATAAATCAATTGTTGATTCGCTGAAAGTACCCTGGACTTCTCGACACACGCTCCGAAGCCTCGGCACAACATAATATCACTTCTAAAGCGTAACTAACGCAACTTGTGATGTCGGAAATAGCGTAGCATCAATATCAGCTGTCAATATCAAATCTCACATTAATCGCATAAGCTGCACTTTAGACTTAAGTCGTTTGGCTAGAAGCTAGAATTTTACTTTGTAACATGTTAAATACTGTATGATTATTATTCTTACACAAACTCATGGCTTTGCTTTTATTAACCCCCCGGAGCCATGTGGAGCACTTTTATCATGGATAGATAGACTTTTATTCATGGATAGATGCACTTTTATGAGCTTCAAACTGATGGTTGCCATTTACTGCTATTATAAAGCTTGGAAGAGCCAGGACATTTATTAATATAACTCTGATTTGATTCATCTGAAAGAAGAATGTCATATACACCTAGGATGGTATTACAGTGAGTAAATCATGGGGTAGTTTTCATTTTAAAGTGAACTACTCCTTAAATTTACCTCTGTAATTCTGGTGACTGTCAATGTGTTTTCAGTGAGGAATGAAACTGCAGCGACTCCAGGTGAGTTTCAGCTGATAAACGTGTGTCTGATACTTTTTTCTGATAAGTTTTCTGTCATGTTGTCTGATATTTGTGATCGTTGTGTGTTTTAAAGATGTTCTGAATAAAGTGACTCTCCAGCCCTCAGGTAAAACATCAAGAGCTTTAAATCCAAAGTCTAATATTGATTTATCATTCTTACACATCAGCTGATTTGATATTTCATCACTTGAATAGATCAGTTTTGGTGTCTGATTGCTCTCTTCATCATCGTCATCTTCATCATCTTCATCTGTTTTATGCTGCGTAAAAGGATCTTCAAGTGAGTCCAGAAGCTTTAATTGTGTCAGAAAGAGTCATGAAAACGTAAACTAAAATATTGTTATTAATGTGTCAGTAATGAACACAATATGCTTGTTTATTGACACAAATTGCCCTCATCTGTAAATACACACTTTATAATTATACAGCACAATCTTTATAACTTCACTTTGAAAACATCTGGCCTAAACTATAAAATATGTCTGAATACATGGTAATACTAAGATGAATATAATAATACATTAATAAGAGTCATTCTGTGTTCAGATGTTTTCCAAAGGCAGCACCGTCTGTCTGTCAGCGCAATGATTCAGGAAACAGGTGAGTGAATCAAACTGAGACTGAATCACATTTAAGGGCTGTTGATGTTTTAATGTACAGATGAGGCAGACCTTTATGAATATTAATGTTTAAATGAATCTAATTCTCACAGGGATCTTGAATCTGGTGACCAAATAAATGTCAGATCTGATGCTCCCGATTCACTGAATCTGAATCTGATCAGTTCAGCGGCTCAGTGTCCAGAGGATGATCATGAATCAACATGATTCTCAGGTCATTTTGATGACTCAAACTCTGGGCTGAAGTGTCTCTGTCGTCTACATCTGTCACAGTATAAATCACAAACTCAAAAATACCAGGCATGTTCAGTCCTAAACTCACTTTTCTGCATTCAATAGTGAAAAACTGGTACCAGGTTCTTCATTGTTAGTGTTTGAAGGCTACGTTATTTTTTTTAAAGAACAATTTTTATATCAAACATATTATAATACAACTCTGCTTGACATAAGTTTAATTTTTTTTTAAATCAGATATAAAATATGTTCTTATTTTATGAAAAAGCTATGCATTTTTACTTGTTTTTCTACCTGCGAAAACTGTGCTGTTACTGAATTGAACTGAATCAAACTGATCTGATAATGACTCTTTTAGAGCTGCTTTACTCAATCTGTGTTCATTTAGACCTAGAACTGAACTAGAGAGGTAAATGATTAGTTAAATCTGTATTAATGAATGAATTAAAAGAAATTTCATGTTCTGGCTCTTCCTATTTTAGTGTTTAGTTTAGTGTTCTCGACCCAGACCTAAAGTGCTTTGTGTACTTTGCCACTGCTATGCTGTAATAAACTTCATTGTTTGAGATCTTCAACGTCCACATCATGTTTTCTTCCAGAGCTTTGTCTTGTCTTTGCAGCAGAATATGTAAACGCATTCATCCTGCGATATATAATATATATAACCACTCTGAAAAATAAAGTCCAGTCTTTATCAGGAAATACCAGGCAGGGGTCTTCTCCTGGTATAAATTTGCCGGCGCCGTCAGTGGTGTAGAGCGTAACAACTCGAGGCGGTTTATGAAATATGTAACCAAATACACGGTTACTATTCATCAGAAAATCACTTCTCACCCAGTCCATATTTTCATGAAGAAACTTACTGTCTAACTGACATGTTCATGCGGTTTTCTCTGAGCCGTAGTCAGACTTTCCACCATCTCTCCATCCCACTCGCTCTCTGGGGTAAGGTCAAAGGGTCACCATCAATCATTTTGACACATGTTGGAGCATAATCACTACTACTGAACATTGGTAAGTAAAAGGTAAATAATCATGCGATTGCTCTGTCCATAGACTGGTGTCCGAGTCTAAGCCTCGTTCCAGGTGATTGTGAAAGGCTTTTCAATGGGGTGAGATTGTGATGTTGCATCAAACTGCAACTCTTGAATCTGAGGAAGAGGAAGAGATGCAGATTATCAGACAAAATTAAAGCTAAACTACCCAACAACCACAATACGTCAATGTAATGTCAGGAAGACGTTGGATACATTTTTTAAATGACTAAAACTAAATAAAAACACTGTAAAATTTGTACTGTAAAATAACAGTAATCTACTGGCAGCTGTGGTTGCCAGCAATGCACTTTACATTTACAGCCCTCTACTGTTAATTTACAGCTCTTTTTTCTTTATTACAGTATGTTACCATATGGAAGGTAACTCATATCATTTGGGAAACCGAATGCTTCAAAGAGTTTGAGTTTAAAAACTAGTATCTATGCAGATAGCACTGTGAACTGAAAGGGATTTCATATTTCTTAATGTAAAACTGCAAACACCTAATGTTTAACAGTGAATTAAAGGTGCTCTAAGTGATGTCACATGTTTTTTAGGCTGAAACATTTTTTGTCACATACAGCAAACATGTCCTCACTATCCGCTAGCTGCCTGTCCCCTGAACACACTGTAAAAAAAACACGGTCTCTGTAGACAGCCCAGGCTCCACAAACGGCAACAAAAACAAACTGGGCCAACCTGGACCATGAAACATAACAAACAGTGTTCCAGCCAGAGTTCTGGCTCTTGACTACAGCAGCCAAAGAAAAACTAATGTTCAAAAGTCAAGGGTCAAGAGCCCAACTAAAGCAAACACTGATCACCATCATGGTAACATCAAATCTAAACCTCTGTCACCTTTTATTAAGAACTTCTCAAGACATCTAACAGAAATCAAGTCAGTCTGGTTAGTAATAAGTGAAGCTAGTTATGCGGTTTGTGGAGCTGTTTAATCCTCCTCTCCTAAAGATCTTCAGAGATTTGTCTTCTTTGCTCTTAAGTTGATTTCATCTTTTTTTTCTGTTCTTCTTGTTTCTCTTTCCTTCAGTGATTCTGATTGTTAGCAGCAGGTGTTCATCAGTGTCTGAATTAACTCACTTGTTTTTATTCACTCTGTCAAGTGGACTATTTAGTGAACTAATGTAGGGAATAGTGAATGAGAGTATAGGGTGTGATTTGGAACACAGCCTCTGAGTGTCGACTTTGAGCGCTGTTAATTCGCAATATATTCCTGTAGGCTACTTTCTCGAAAATAAAAAATATATCCCCGAATGCATTGTTTTCTATTGTATATTGCTGTTTTAATGGAAAACAGCATGTTACTGTCAAAATCTGGCCAATTTTTACAGTGTAGATTCCATTTTGTTGTCCTTATATGGGTGTTTCTGACAGTGCGAAACTGAAGTATATGTTTGCATGAAGCGTCTGACCTCAGCGTTATATGTGAATTGCAGGTCGACGTCAGGCTGTCCAGTCACGCTCATGGTAACACGAGTGACGGGCGCTGTTACACCCCACACCTTCACCAGACCCAGAGTCAACCTGTCGGCCTCGGCCAGACCGTCTGTGGGAACCATGCTGGTCAGAACACCCTATACAGATCAACACACAGATGTTACACACATATATAAACACACATCACAGCTGTTACACACATATAAACACACAGATGTTACACACATATAAACACACAGCTGTTACACATATCAACACACAGATGTTACACACATATAAACACACAGGACAGCTGTTACACACATATAAACACACAGAACAGATGTTACACTCATATAAACACACAGGACAGCTGTTACACTCATATAAACACACAGGACAGCTGTTACACACATATAAACACACAGAACAGATGTTACACACATATAAACACACAGGACAGCTGTTACACACATATAAACACACAGGACAGCTGTTACACACATATAAACACACAGAACAGATGTTACACTCATATAAACACACAGAACAGATGTTACACTCATATAAACACACAGGACAGCTGTTACACTCATAAACACACAGGACAGCTGTTACACACATATAAACACACAGAACAGATGTTACACTCATATAAACACACAGGACAGCTGTTACACACATATAAACACACAGAACAGATGTTACACTCATATAAACACACAGGACAGCTGTTACACACATATAAACACACAGAACAGATGTTACACTCATATAAACACACAGGACAGCTGTTACACACATATAAACACACAGAACAGATGTTACACTCATATAAACACACAGAACAGATGTTACACTCATATAAACACACAGGACAGCTGTTACACTCATATAAACACACATCACAGCTGTTACACATATAAACACACAGAACAGATGTTACACTCATATAAACACACAGGACAGCTGTTGCACACATATACACACACAGATGTTACACACATATAAACAAAGGACAGCTGTTACACACATAAACACACATCACAGCTATCACACACACACACACACACGCGCGCACACACACACACACGCACGCACACACACAGCAAAAATGTATTTGCTTTTATTTGTGCTTTTGTTGTGATTTTTAGCCTGTTTTTGGATGTTTAGAGTTGATCTGTTTATCTGAATATATTACTTATTGTCAGCATTGTTGAGATTCATATGCTGATTTTTAATATGCTGTAATACGTTTGTATGTGCATCACTCATCGCTCAAATCATTCATAACTGATTGCTGTAATAAGTATAACACACTTTCTATATGGAATTTGACTTCATGAGTTCAGAGAGTCAGGTTTATTTCATAAATATTATCATAATAATGTCATCATAAGTATATATAGACTTTTATTTACTTCTCTTGGCTTTTCTCTTATATATTTCTCTTGGATTTTCTCTCAGCTAAATATAATCTAATTACTTTTATCAGCAAAATCCCCAGAAAAATTGGAATACATTTTTTTTTTTGTATCAATAATCGCACACCCCTTTTTGTTTAAAGTGCAAAATAAAGTTAGAAACAGAGAAAGTGCAGGTTACATTACCTTTTTACGGCTAATAGTGAGGTTCTTAGCGATGACCTGTACAAAGCGACAGTCAGCCGGGTCAGCCGTCATCTCACCACGCAGATTGCGCATCAGCATCTTATGGACATAGAGCATGTTTGATTATTAAGTGATTTAAAACAAGTAATACTTATTATCTAATTATTAATATTTACAAATTAAATTATTACACTGCTTTTTGTTATTTGAAAAACTCAAATACAAATCAAATTCTTGTGCACTGTAAAAAAGAATACATTGATTTTATTAATATCTAATTAATAAAAATGAGGCAACAGATTACAAGCAATATTATTAATTAAATTTAACAAATTAGAATTGAGTAATAATTAATCAAATGAATTCCTTAAAAGTTAACCATTTAAAATGAGTAAAATGTACAAAATATCTTTTATTGCCAACATTGAAGACACCTGGTGTTAACAAGCAGAATCACTGAAGGAGAAAACCATAATTAAAGTCACCATTGTGGAGATCAGTGTGTGTTTTAGTTGGGCTCTTGAACCTTAAATCATTTACTTTAAGTTTTGTTCGGCTGCTGTACATGAGTTATAACAGCCAGATGAACAAATAGAAAAGGTGATCTGATGGTGTTGGTTGTGTTTTAACATAATCATTATTTCACAATCATTAGACCTGAATCACTGAATAGAGTCCAATTTATGAGATAAGTTAACTTTATTAATTACAGCAGTATAATATTTTTAGCCTTTTCAATGAAATCCAAATGATCAAATCAATAATAAAAAATATATATATTTATTTTTTTTTATTTATTTTTTTTAGGCACAAACACACATCAAGATTTTGTGTATGAATCTCAGCAATGGTGACGAACAGATCACCTCTGAACATAAGCTCATTATTTATTCATGCAGCAATGCATGATGGGAGCCATGAATGAGTTTTGATTGGTGGAACCCAGAATGCACTGCAACATGCTTTATAAATGTCACCATTGTTGAGATTCACAGGCTGATTATTGATGTCTGTGTGTCTCCTTTTTATGTAAGAGAAACTTTTTAGAAATTATTTGCCTTACATTGTAAAAGTTAAAAAAATATTATGCCGTACAAGGCCAGTGCTGCTATAATTAATAAAGTAAACCTAATTCATAAATTGGACTCTATGAGTTCAGTGATTCAGGTCAAATGATTGTGAAATAATGATTATGTTAAAACACAACCAACTCCATTACATCACCTTTTCTATTTGTTCATCTGGCTGTTATGACTCATGTACAGCAGCCAAACAAAACTTAAAGTTAATAATTTAAGGTCAAGAGCCCAACTAAAACACACACTGATCTCCACAATGGTGACTTTAATTATGGTTTTCTCCTTCAGTGATTCTGCTTGTTAACACCAGGTGTCTTCAATGTTGGCAATAAAAGATATTTTGTAAATTTTACTCATTTTAAATGGTTAACTTTTAAGGAATTCATTTGATTAAATATTACTCAATTCTAATTTGTTAAATTTAATTAATAATATTGCTTGTAATCTGTTGCCTCATTTTTATTAATTAGATATCAATAAAATCAATGTATTCTTTTTTACAGTGTGGTAGCCTACAACTAACATGCAGAAAGAAAGAAAGAAAGAAAGAAAGAAAGAAAGAAAGAAAGAAAGAAAGAAAGAAAGAAAGAAAGAAAGAAAGAAAGAAAGAAAGAAAGAAAGAAAGAAAGAAAGAAATACTGTATTCAATTCAATAGATCTCTTAAAATATCAACAACAATACATTAAACAAACTAAAGTTAGTTCAGGTTGCAAAATGTTGTGTGATGCCCCCATTAATTAAATCATGTAATACAAAATAAAACAACTTATTAGCTTGAAAAATATATTGAAAACTTTTTTAATGCTCATTACTTAAGGGTTACACCAAATGACATTTCTTAAATACAATATGTGAAAATATAATATGTCAAAAATAAAATGTGCACTTTCATGTGTACTTACCAAAGAAAGAACTTGTTAATATTGGGTAACTACATGGGTTAAGGTTAGGTTTAGGGGTAGGCACAGGGTTATTACTCAGTTATTGTAATAACTATTATAAGTACATATATGTACATGGGGAACAGGACTGTAAAATGCAGTGTTACCCAAACATGAATACAAGGAGTATGGCTAAGAACTTGGCATCTGTATTTTAAATTTGATATTCAAAATTATTTTTACTGTCATTCAAAAGTTTGGCGTCATTATGATTTTTTCAAAGAAGTCTCTTACTGTATTTAAATTGAATACAATAAAAAAAGGAACATTGTGATATATTATTATATATTAATAAGTACATTTTAAAATAATAGTTTTCAATTGTGATATATTTTAACATGTGTGATGTAAAGACGTTTTTCCATACCTGCTTCTTCTCTTCTGTGCTGAGGTCTTGTTTTGCCAGCACATAGGAGAGTTTTGAAAGAGCAGCTTCTGCGGTCATATCACATCCAGCGATCACACCGGCTTCATGCAGAGCCTGAGAGAGAATATTAAATCACACACTCCTGGAATACACACACATAAGGCTTTTCTAACTTTAGTTAGTGTGTAATGTTGCTGTTTGAGCATAAAAACATCTGCAAAGTTACAACGCTCAAAGTTCAAAGCAAAGGGAGATATTTTCTTTTAAAGAAATCGTTTTTTAAAGCTGCAGTCCGTAGCTTTTTTGGGTTAAAAATGATCCAAAATAAATGTTTGAGCAAGTACATAACCAGCCAGTGTTCAACACTATCTGCTTGCCTTTGCTCGATTCAAAACGGTAAGCTTGTAATAATGTTTTTAATTCCAGTGGTACTGGTGGATTTCTGCTGGAAATTCGAGCATGTCTTTGTGTCATTACGTCACATCTGTACACATAAAGTCACATCTGTCCACATAAAGAAGGAGTCTCGGCTAGTAGGCTATGAGTGTGAGGATGTTGGAGGTGGAGATTTATAGCCTTTCTCGCAGCACTTGATATAATTAAACTTGTCAATTTGATGGCGGATCCAGAAAGGTTCAAACGACAATCACCAGTGACAATGGGAGATTCACCCATTGTAAAACGCGAAAGACTTCGGAAATAAAGAGACTGCAACCCTGACGGCCCATGCGAAAACAAGGATAAATCATTAACAATTTGAGAACAATAATTTGCATGGTTTGACGTGATATGATAAGCGATCGCTAGATTTAATTGGCGCAATTTACTGCAATGCTTTTTTCCCCATAGTTGGTCAGAATAAAAGTGGATGTTACTTACTTGTTCAGATGACATTTTCTGGTGAAAATTCTTATGTTGGTCATTCTTCCAAAAAGTAAAATCTGTGATTGTGAATGCCAGTATTCACACCGGCGGCGACTGACAGCCGCACATTCTCCTCAAAACATTGGATTCATCCGCGCAACGCACGTAAAGTTGATAATTCTATTGACATCACTAACCCTACAATTTACATAAACCCCGCCCCCTGAACACGATTTATAGATTACCAAACAGAATATGCTAATCAATGACTAGAAGATAACTACACATAACCTACATAAATTCACCAACTTAACCATTCAGAAATGTTGTCTACATGTTGTCACTTCTTCTTGAGTCTTTCCATCATTGTCTGACCCCGGTTTGAACATAAGGCTAAACGTTTTTGAAATTTTCAGTGCTTGACTGCGTGAGGTAAAGTGTGTAAAGTTAAAACTTTAAGGGTCATGAGCCCAACTAAAGCAAACATTGATTTTTATTTTTTTTCTCCTTCAGTGATTCTGCTTGTTAACATCAGGTATCTTCAATAATGGTCAATCATCACTCAAATTAAGTACACAAGTATATAAAATATATATAAAATTGTTCTAGTGGGTTTTTTTTGGATAGTTTTTATCAAAAAATCTTACATATTGTGCCTTTAAGCAAACTCCCATACCTGTCCAGTGGCGTATGTGGCCGTGACCGTGCCCCGCAGGCACTGGGTGCAGTTGATCATGATGAGTCCTCTCTCGGTCGCTTCACGGATCGCATCCAGCAGGTCAGGACAGTTGTCGGGGGCGTTACCGCTGCCGTAGGTCTCCAATACGATCCCGTCCATCTTCTGCAAGAACTTCTTGACCTGATCAGAAAATGGATCTCATTTAAACATCTGAAACTCCAGAAAGTTCAGCCAAAAATGAAACTTCTGCCATTATTTACTAACAATTTAAAAATAAGGAACATGTTCATGCACTGAATGAAGAGATTTGCCAAAAATAATTGTCCAGATAAAGGCAGATATTACCACACGCCGCAGCCTTACTGTATCAGCGGTGATTCCTGGGAAGAGTCGCAGGAGACCCACATTACTGTTCCACTGTGTGTTGACCGTGAATTTGGCGGTTGGATTGGCTCGCACCACAGCATCCCAGTTAACTAAAGAGAAAGAAATAAAACATAATATTCAAAATAACACATCTGAAATATATATATATATATATATATATATATATATAATATATATATATATATATATATATATATATATATATATATATATATATATATATATATATAAATTCACTATGGACCACTTTTACGATTATTAAAAACTACAAAGATATTTGAGGGGAAAAGGAGGGAAAAAAATAATACAAATGACAAAAACACAAAAACATATATATATATTTAAAAAATCCACTATGGATATTTCAATAATGTTATCGCATCCTTTTTGGAGCTTAAAGGGATAGTTCACCCAAAAATTAAAATTCTGTCATCATTTTCTTTCTTCCGCTGAAAACAAACGAATGTTAAAGAATGTCTGAAGATATACCTTCCTGTTCCGGGGTACGCTGGCGTGTTTTGCTGCCGCTCCTGTTACTGGATTTTAACATATTTTTTATATTATTCAATTTTTAAGTTTATTTGAGTCTTGTGCTTCACCTGGGCTAACGTTAACGTAAACTACAGCGTGGATTTGGATTATTCCCTTGCTTCGCCAGTGAGCAGGGACGTGCGGTCAGGGTAGGCAGGGTAGGCAGTGCCTCACCAAAGGAAATGTTGACATTACATTTATTAATTCCAAGAACTTTATTAACCCTCTGGGGTCTAAGGTGTTTTTGGGGTCCTTGAGATGTTCTGACATGCCCTGACATTTTTGCTTTTTTCAGTTGCTTATAAACATATTAATGGCAAAAAAAAAATACACACTATTTAGCACAAACAGGACTACCATGAAATGTGAGCAACAAGAATGTACATGTCTGCATTTTTGAGAGAATAATGTTTATGCGTGGTTATTGAAAAAACTAAAAACTAAAGTTTCTGAAATAAGGCCATAAAACACATTCTAAATATGTGCCAATAAGACTTTTGTCTAATGGATGTCATTGCCTAGTGTTTTTTCTTCAAAATAAAGTGAAAATCACCCTGCCTTATCATTCACATAACACAATACATTGATTTGAATTTTGCAAAGCACTTTCTGTTTGGAAAGGCCATATGCGGAGTGGGCGTCAACGGTCATGTATATGTAGTGGTTCACACCTTAGGAGACAATGGGGCCCGCATACTTAATTAGCCATTCATTCAGGTGAGTCACTGAGCCACAAGAATGCAAGAGCAACAGTTGGAAGCATCTCAATTCTTCTTTATTTTTCCTCATATTGTGCTTGCAATTTGGCCTATAATATCCAAGGAAAACATGTCTAGTAATTGTGCAGTTAATTCTCATACTGTATTTTCAGTTTTGGAATATTTATGCTCTCCCCAAATTTGTCAATAATAAAACACAATAAAAGTTATTTAAAGAAAAGGCTTATATTTACCTTTTAATAGTTTGTTTACATCTACCTTATAAATATATTTTTTTTATTAAAAAGGTTACAATTACAACAACAATTCAAGTGTAATCTTTCTTTGTAAAAACTAAAGTATACATTTTATCATACATATTTCAAAGTTAAGGATTTGATTGATTATTTGATAACTTTATTTTTGACAAAACATATTATATTTAACATAAGCAAATATTGGCAAACAAAAGCTTATTTGAGGTGGCAGATATTTTACATTAAAAATGTATAATCTATCCAAAACTAATCAACGAAATGTTGTCTTTCATATGTCTGTAACATAGGTCTTTCATTTTTATTATAAGAAATATAAATGTTAATTTGCAGTTTAAATCCAGGAAATTTGTTAATGAAAAAAATATTAAAAGTAAGATACAATTGATACAAAACGAAATTCGTTTTAAAGAAAGGATTTGTACTTTCTGTTTTGAGGTCTCTGTGAAAGTTTGAAAGTCTTTTAGTGATTTTTTTAGAGCGCTCGCGTCCATAACGGAGAATATTGTCTCGTAATATTGTTTTTTCCTCATAAATGCGAACACGAAAAATAAAAGACGACTTTTAAGTAAAACTTACTCCGAAATTGTGTTCTCGGCGGAATTCGCTCTTCAAAATGCTGCCGTTCGTCGTCTGAGTTACAATCTTCCTCTGAGGAAAAGGTGCATTCTTCCTCGCTGTCCAGAATCATCTGAAGGGCATCTTTATTACCGGAGAAGCGTTTCATACTCAAAACGCGATGAACTATCAGTAAGTCTGATGAAGAAACTTTTTTATGGCATTGATCGAGGGGCGTATGCGATGCATACTAGATCACCTAACTATTTACATGTGAATCGCGCCGGGGGCGGGGCGGCCTCAGCACATTATAGAGATAATGAAGCAGAAGGAAAAACGGTACCTCTCCTTGCTTTCAAACGGATTACATGAGTTGAAAACATTTGTTTTTTATATAAATTACTTCATTTAAAAGAGGAGATTTCAAGCTTCATAAAGACATATCTCACGTGCCTGTGTGAGAAGTATTCGCTGAGTTATGATTCATTTTCGGACGCGTTTCAGAATGGACTACACGGACAGAAAGAAGGCAGAACTCGCTTCGTGTTTATTTTTCTTTATTTGTCGAAAAGCACAACACTATGTTTTTATTGTGAGTATACACAAAAATAATACACATTTAACAGAATCGATTGATGTATGAAACTTGTTTTGTAAAATCAAAGTCAAAAGAGTATTTTGGGTCTTAATTCAACTCATAAGGAAAAAAGCGAGCAGATCACGCCGGCGTGATCTCCGACCTCTGAGGGTTAATTCACCACATTATGATTTATTTTATTCCAAATATTAATTTTTGTAACAAATTCTCAGGAATACACATATAATATACAAATTTTGCCATTGTTTGCTCCTAAAACCATTGTTTCATGCAGGAAATTCAAGGCCATGGCCATTGAGGCAGAGGTTAGCAGTGCCTCTTTGGTCCATAGAACGTAGTTTACGTAGGTTTGCGCATGCGCAGTCAGTTCTCATGCTGTCTTGAATTATCAACATTGAGGCAGAGACCGAGCTTGCTTCATGTCACGTGATCCACTCACTCTCACTCAATCCGTGCTTCCCGATCTAGCGGCGCCTAGCGTTGGCTGTCAACAGGCCCGGGGTGGGTAATCGGGAGAATTCCCGGTGGGCCGCTTCACTTTTGGGCCGGTCGAGGATTTTTTTTTTTCACATTTGTCACGTTAGTTACATTAGGCTACACACGTTCCGCATTCTGACACCGCAGCGCGCAGCCTCTGCATAGGTTGTGCCATGTGAGGGAGTTCTCCCCTCCCCTCCTATAGAGTTGGTTGGGTCCATAGCCCGTCTTTTCCAAAACGTTTTCTCAGGTAACTACCGCGGCACCGCCGGCGCCTACCGATAGCTGGGCCGGCCCGGTAGCTATGCGTCAGGGAGGATGGATGGGAGGAAGAGGCCAGGAGGTATGGAAGCTTGTTTCCGCCACAGAATAAAACATTTTAAAAGATAATTGCGACTTTTTATCTCACAATGAATTCTGTCATTATTTCTCAGAATTGCGTGAAATAAAGTCACAATTACGTGTTATAAAGTCAGAATTGCGAGATATAAAGTCAGAATTGTGTGAAATAAAGTCGCAATTGCTTCTTATAAAGTCTAAGTGAATTATTATTTAACCTTTACATTATTTGTTGAACCATGGCATTAATACAAACTACACAATAGTGACTAGGCTGCTTGTCGGTTCGCTGACACCGCGCCGCCTCCCTCTTACTGTGTCCCGCACAAAACATTTGTTTGTTGGATAAGTCATAAGATAGATGTGTCCATTAATTTGATTATTAGATTTGATTGTGCATTAGCCTCACATATGACTGACTTTGCTGTATGCAGGCAGCGATGTGATGATGCCTGATATGAACTTGGGTTGCTACATTAACTGAATGAATATATGCCACATTGATAGGTCACAGCCTACCCATGACAAGATTTCACCGCACGTTACTGCCAGTGAGGATTGTGTGACTTTGTTCTCGCAGTGTGCTACGGAGTTTGACTTTGTGCTCGCTACAGCATAAACGTTGAACTACAGCGTGGATTTGGATTATTCCCCCGTTCCGCCTATCTGTGAGGATTGTGTGACTTTGTTCTCGCAGTGTGCTACGGAGTTTGACTTTGTGTTTGCTGTGCGCTAAAGAGATTCAATGGGAGTAACCTGCACTGTGTAACTCCGGATCTTTGCCTCAATTCGGCTATTTATGTGGTCTGTACGACGTGGTGCTTGCAGTTGTACTACGGAGATCCATTTGGAACAACCCGCATTGTGTTATTTTGGATCTTCATCTCAATTCACCTAACTTTAATGGACATGTAGGTGAGGGGAACAGAGGTGATGAGAAGGTTATGGGTAGGTATGGCCTAAAGGAGAGAAATGTGGAAGGGCAGATGGTGGTAGATTTTGCTAAAAGGATGGAAATGGCAGTGGTGAATACGTATTTTAAGAAGAAGGAGGATCATAGGGTGACCTATAAGAGTGGAGGAAGGTGCACACAGGTGGACTATGTTCTATGTAGGAGATGCAACCTGAAGGAGATTGGAGACTGTAAGGTGTTGGCAGGGGACAGTGTAGCTAGACAGCATCGGATGGTGGTCTGTAGGATGGTTTTGGAGGCGAAGAAGAAGAGGAGGAGAGTAAGGACTGAAAGAAGAATAAGATGGTGGAAACTGAAGGAGGAAGACTGTAGTGTGAGGTTCAGGGAAGAGGTCAGACAGAGGCTCGGTGGTGGTGAAGAGGTGCTGGATGATTGGGAAACTACCGCAGGAGTGATGAGGGAGGCAGCTAGAAAGGTACTTGGTGTGACATCTGGAAATAGAAAGGAAGACAAGGAGACGTGGTGGTGGAATGAGGAAGTGCAGGGGAGCATAAGGGGAAAGAGGTTAGCAAAACAGAAGTGGGATCGACAGGGTGATGAGAAAAGTAGGCAGGAGTACAAGGAGATGCGACAACAGGTAAAGAGGGATGTGGCGAAAGCCAAGGAAAAGGCATACGAGGAGCTGTATGAGAGGTTGAACACTAAGGAAGGAGAAAAGGATTTGTACCGATTGGCCAGGCAGAGAGATCGAGCTGGGAAGGATGTGTTGCAAGTTAGAGCAATAAAGGATGGAGATGGAAATGTGTTGACTAGTGAGGAGAGTTTGTTGAGAAGATGGAGGGAGTATTTTGAGCAGCTGATGAACGAGGAAAATGAGAGAGAGAGAAGGTTGGATGATGTGGTGTTAGTAAAGCAGGAAGTGGATAGGATTAGTAAGGAGGAAGTGAGAGCAGCGATTAAGAGGATGAAGAGTGGAAAGTCGGTTGGACCAGATGACATACCGGTAGAAGCATGGAGATGTTTAGGAGAGATGGCAGTGGAGTTTTTAACCAGATTGTTTAACAAGATTTTGGAAGGTGTGAGGATGCCTGAGGAATGGAGAAGGAGTGTGCTGGTACCAATCTTTAAGCATAAGGGAGATGTGCAGAACTGCAGTAACTACAGGGGAATTAAGTTGATCAGTCACACCATGAAGGTATGGGAAAGAGTAGTGGAAGCCAGGCTGAGAGAAGAGGTGACCATCTGTGAGCAACAGTATGGTTTCATGCCGAGGAAGAGCACCACAGATGCCTTATTTGCTTTGAGAACGTTGATGGAGAAGTATAGAGAAGGACAGAAGGAGCTGCATTGTGTATTTGTGGATTTAGAGAAAGCGTACGACAGAGTGCCAAGAGAGGAGTTGTGGTATTGTATGAGGAAGTCAGGTGTGTCAGAGAAGTATGTGTGGGTGGTGCAGGACATGTATGAGGACAGTGTGACTGCAGTGAAGTGTGCAGTAGGAACGACAGACTGGTTCAAGGTGAAGGTTGGACTGCATCAAGGATCGGCCCTGAGCCCTTTCCTGTTTGCAGTGGTGATGGACAGGTTGACGGACGAGGTCAGACAGGAGTCTCCCTGGACTATGATGTTTGCGGATGATATTGTGATTTGTGGTGAGAGTAGTGAGCAGGTTGAGAAGAGCCTGGAGAGGTGGAGGTACGTGCTGGAGAGGAGGGGAATGAAAGTCAGTAGGAGTAAGACAGAGTACATGTGCGTAAATGAGAGGGAGGGCAGTGGAGTGGTGCGGTTACAGGGAGAAGAGGTGAAGAAGGTGGAGGAGTTCAGGTACCTGGGGTCAACAGTGCAAAGTAATGGAGAGTGTGTTAGGGAAGTGAAGAAAAGAGTGCAGGCAGGGTGGAGTGGGTGGAGAAGAGTGTCAGGAGTGATTTGTGATAGTAGAGTATCTGCAAGAATGAAAGGAAAAGTCTATAGGACTGTGGTGAGACCTGCGATGTTGTATGGATTAGAGACAGTGGCATTGAGTAAAAGGCAGGAAGCGGAGCTGGAGGTAGCAGAGCTGAAGATGTTAAGGTTTTCGTTGGGAGTGACGAGGATGGACAAGATTAGAAATGAGTTTATTAGAGGGACAGCGCATGTTGGACGTTTTGGTGACAAGGTGAGGGAGGCGAGATTGAGATGGTTTGGACATGTGCAGAGGAAGGACATGAATTATATTGGTAGGAGAATGCTGAGGATGGAGCCACCAGGAAGGAGGAAAAGAGGAAGACCAAGGAGGAGGTTCATGGATGTGGTGAGGGAAGACATGCAGGTAGTTGGTGTAAAAGAGGCAGATGTAGAGGACAGGGTGGTATGGAGACGGATGATCCGCTGTGGCGACCCCTAATGGGAGCAGCCGAAAGAAAAAGAAGAAGATCTCAATTCACCTAACGTTACTGTGTGGATTATACGGCGTCCTGCAGTGTGCAACTGAGGTTTGCGAGTGGCACTTACCGATCATGGTGTTAAGGTACACTACACGCACACTTTTGAAGTTAAATCAGTACTGTTATTGCCTAAATAAAAACTCTTACAATCTCTGTCGAGATGCTGGACTGTTACGTCCTAAGCCATATATCCATCGAGGTTTGAGCCGCAGCCTTGCTGTCTCATCCTCTCAGAATGTCTACAGGTATGTCCCTACATGTCGACGTAAGACCAAAAAACTGTTTCATACTAGTGCTGTTGTTCACAGTAATTTAATTTCAGTTCCCCGCGTGGAAAATAAACCTTTGCTATCTCCATTACAAAGCAAGGCTTATGCAGCTTTATTCAATGCGCGGTCTGTGAACAACAAAGCATTGCTTTTAGCGGATTTTCTTACAGATAAAAAGCTAGACCTGTTGTTTTTAACTGAAACTTGGCATAAAGAAAATTATGGGCTTCTGTTTAATCAGATCACTCCAGCGGGCTTTGGAGTACTAGATCTCCCGAGGATAACTGGCAGAGGTGGAGGCATTATTGTGCTATATAACTTGAAGTTCCGCATAAGCTCTGTGACTATCCCCCAGTTTTCATCATTTGAATGTCTGGTCTTGAGTATCTCTGCTCCTGTCTCCACCATCATCGCTACAATCTATAAACCACCTAAGGCCAAGACACACGCAGCTTTCTTATTAGAGTTCGCAGACCTCCTGTCGATGTTGACTATGAAGTTTGACAGAATTCTAATTGTGGGCGATTTCAATATACATGTTGACCAGAGTGACTCAGGGACGGCCAAGGAATTTCTGTCACTAATTGACTGTTTCAGCCTCACACAGTTTGTAACGGACCCAACTCACAACAAGGGTCATACTCTAGATCTTGTGATAGCTAATGGCTCGTTTGTATCACAGTTTTCATCTATTGACATTGGTTTGTCTGACCACTCAGCTGTCTTTTTTAACCTTGAACTGTATCATACAAATGAGCTTACCACCCGAACAGTAACCTACCGGAAGTGGAAGTCTATCGACCAGGCAGCTTTCTCCAATTCGGTGGTTTCCATCTTAAGTGACCTTCATCCCTCATCACTGGAGGAGAGAGTTTTGCATCTAAATTCCACTCTTGCTACTAATCTTGACACTTTTGCTTCTCTATTGTCACGAAAAGTCACATATGTCCGATCTGCCCCTTGGTACAATGACAATCTACGTTCTAAAAAGGCTGCTTGTCGGAAAAAGGAACGCAAATGGCGTCTTACTGGGCAGAGTGTCTACTATCAAGAGTGGAAAGATCTTCTGCAGGAATATCGAGTTCTTTTGGAGATTGAAAGATCCTCTTTTTTCTCTCAGACTATTGAAAATAATCAAAATAACCCCAGACACTTGTTCCAAACCATAAACAGACTGCTTCAAGTTAATCAGTCTGCCACGCCTGCTTCCCAACAGCTCTGTGACTCTTTTTTAAGTTTTTTTAATTCAAAAATTGACAATGTCCATAAAGACATTCATGCTAACTTTGACTGTGCCACTCCACCCTTTTGTGCACCTGGGTTCACTGGTGTTCTTTTCACTGACTTTACATTACTGGATTCTGAGGTTCTTTCAAGGGAGGTATCCAGCATGAAATCAACTACTTGCTTGCTGGACCCAATTCCTACGGATTTATTAAAATCTTGCTTCCCTGTGTGGTGCCAAATTATCCTTAGAATTATAAATGAATCATTGAAAACTGGGATCGTTCCAGCAGTGTTAAAGACTGCTGCTGTTACGCCAGTACCAAAGAAAGAAAATGTTCCTAGGGATGATTTTAACAACTTTCGTCCCATTTCTAATCTTCCCTGTTTGGCAAAAATACTTGAGCGTGTTGTTGCCTCTCAACTTTGTAATCATCTTACAACCAATAACCTCTTTGAACCCCTTCAGTCAGGTTTTCGTAAATTTCACAGCACTGAAACAGCGTTGGTCAAAGTTACCAATGACTTGTTAATGGCTTCGGATTCTGGTTCTACCTCACTTCTCATTCTTCTTGACCTTAAAGCTGCCTTCGATACTGTGGATCACGGTCTTTTACTTTCCCGTCTAAAAACTGCCTTTGGTGTATCTGGTACAGTTTTGGACTGGTTCAAATCTTATTTTACCGACCGTACCCATTTTGTCTCGATGGGTGGCTTTAGGTCTGACACTCGTCCGGTGTTCACAGGTGTTCCTCAGGGATCAGTTCTGGGCCCACTACTTTTTAATATTTATCTGTCTCCACTTGGACATCTGTTGCAATCTCTCGGTCTTAATTACCACTTATATGCAGACGACACTCAAATATACATCCATTCTAAACCTGGCGAAGACATTGATGCTCTTTATCTTTCTGGCTGTATTTCTGAGATTAAGGTATGGATGAATAATAACTTTCTTTGCCTGAACAGTGGGAAAACTGAGGTCATGCTTATAGGTTCCCTTCATCAAATTTGCAAAGCAGCTCCACTATCCCTGTCTGTTGATGGCTCTGTTTTAGAGACCCAGAGTAAGATGAGGAACCTTGGTGTAATTTTTGACACCAGCCTCACTTTTGATTATTTTGTACAGAACACTGTGAAGGCATCTTTTTTCCACCTTAGAAATATAGCCAGACTGCGTCCCATCCTAAATCTATCTGTTGCCGAGAAACTGATTAATTCATTTGTGGTCACGAGACTGGATTATTGTAATGCAGTTCTAGCTGGAGTTTCCAAATCTACAATTAACAAATTGCAATATGTCCAGAATTCAGCAGCCCGGATTCTGACGGGAACCGGAAAATTCGAACATATCACCCCAGTCTTGAAGTCTTTACACTGGTTACCGGTTAAGTTCCGCGTTGACTTTAAGGTCATGATGTTAACATATAAGGCTTTACATGGCTTAGCACCGCAATACTTGTCTGGTTTACTAAACAGTTACACTCCAGCACGTAGACTACGCTCTTCACAGTGTCACTTATTAACTGTTCCACAAACGCACCTAAAATCTATGGGTGACAGGGCCTTTTCTGTTTATGCTCCAAACCTTTGGAACTCTTTACCGCGTGAACTCAGGGAAGCACAGACTTTGGGTATTTTTAAAGTTCTTCTCAAAACTTATTTTTTTAAGCATGCATTTGATTGCTGATGCCTTCGCGGTTGGTGTATTGTAGC
This sequence comes from Abramis brama, assembly GCF_963993115.1. NCBI lineage: Eukaryota > Metazoa > Chordata > Actinopteri > Cypriniformes > Leuciscidae > Abramis > Abramis brama. Next base: position 54,587,800 of record NC_139963.1, on the reverse strand, counting down.
TTTTATTATTCATTTTTGCTGTTTATGTTATTATTAATTTCCGCTTTTTGGTGGATTGTGATTTTATGTTCAGCGCTTTGAGAAGCCACTTTTAAAGGCGCTTTATAAAATAAAGCTTATTATTATTATTATTATTAAGTCAATGGGGCCCATTAACTGCTTGGTCACCCATATTCTTCAAAATATCTCTATTTTGTGTTCAGTAGAAAAAAGTACTTCATACAGGTTTGGAACAATTTGAGGGTGAGTAAATGATGAATCCATTTTTGGGTAAACTATCCCTTTAAAAGCCTCAGTCCTAAATAATTGTACGTAATTGCATTGAAAAGAGCAACTATTCTATAAATAGACCCACATGGGACTAAGACTGTAAATGTTGATAAATGTTCTGATAAATGTTATCAGAACAGGAATCACTTTTGAGGTCGACTTCAGCGATGGCTAACGGCGGCAGGTTTGGTGAGGTAAATGCGTCAAAGCTTCCAGAGTCCACTTTGGTGACACGATTGCCCCTGTACAGCTTATGATGAAAATACAGACAAACCTGTGAAGAAAGACGCAAAAGGGATATTTTTCATGTCCATTACTCAATTTAAACGGTTTCATTTTTTATACAATAATAATTATTATACAATTATTACAATAATTTTATTGTTATTACAATTATTGTATAATAAAGTATATTTATTTTGCTTCATTAGCAGAAACAAAATGTACTTCAAAACTTTTAATCATCTCAAAGGACACTTAAAACCACATTTAATCAAATATTATTTCCTGTATTTTATTAAACTATCTTCCATATTTTCAGTCTGTCATACTTTCAGTCAATATCGTCAGTCTGTGGGGGCAGTGTTTCATAACACCACCCAAATGTAAGCGCAAAGAAAGAAGGCATAACTTTTATTCTCGCTGTATGTCATGCCATGTCGTGGAGACGCTGTGTTTTGCTTTGCAAAAGCCAAACTACTGTAACGTCTCCAGGTAGACGAAGAAGAAGGCAAACACGAAGATACAAATTATAACAAAGGTTTAATTATCACAACAGATTTCAACAGGCGAATATACGAAACAGTGTGCTATGCACAAACAGAGTGCTCTTTACACAAACAATGACCGGCCTACTGAAAGAGTGAAAACCAGGAACTTAAATACACAGAGAAAATAAATGCAAAACAGGTGATAAAGATAATGACTAACTAGACACTGATAAACTAATTAACAAGACACAGATGATAGAACTGAACTAATGGGGGTAACCAAGGAAACAGAATGAACTAATAAGACAAGACTAAACTAGACAGAACAGATGAAAACAAACTAAAAGTCCATGACAAACGTGACAACTACTTTGTTTGGCCTTCCAAAAGAGGGCACAATTAGAAAACCATGCTTAAGCTTTATTTACAACACTGTTTCAGAACAGTAAAACCCAAATATTTGACTGGTTCTAAAAAAGGCTGATTCTAGAAAGCAATTCCATATTTGCATGTATATTCTGGCGCTTCTGACTCACACGGCCTGTAAGTATGTTTTCATATTTTAAGAATTTGCTTCTGTATATTCAAACTCACCTCAGGAATGACATACTCTCCTGCTATCAACAACGCCCCCAAGAGGTTCTCCCTCCCATCATTCCTCCTCTCAATGGGCACCTGCCAACATACATAATGGTAATAGTGAAGTTAACATGATACTTTTTAGATGACCACTTGTTAAATGTTAATATTGGAGGATACACACACACACACACACACACACACACACACGCACACACACACACACACACACACACATATATATATATATATATATATATATATATATATATATATATATATATTGAACAAAATTATAAATGCAACTTTTGTTTTTGCCCCCATTTTTCATGAGCTGAACTCAAAGATCTAAGACTTTTTCTATGTACACAAAAGGCCTGTTTCTCTCAAATATTGTTCACAAATCTGTCTAAATCTGTGTTAGTGAGTACTTCTCCTTTGCCGAGATAATCCATCCACCTCACATATGGTGTGGCATATCAAGATGCTGATTAGACAGCATGATTATTGCACAGGTGTGCCTTAGGCTGGCCACAATAAAAGGCCACTCTAAAATATACTTGTAGATATTCAACAAGCACACACACACATATAAATATATAAAATGATAAGAGCTATATAAATTAACTAAATTAATAACTTTTTTTTTATTACAACAATATTAATCATCACTGAGCTTACTTAAGCTGGACTGTGATGCTATTTTCTTCTGGAAACCTTTTTTTTTTTTGCATTATTTTCCTGTTATCTCTGTAAAGCTGCTTTGAAACAATCTGTATTGTAAAAAGCGCTATATAAATAAAGGTGACTTGACTTGACTTAACTTAACTTTAAAATGCTCTATTTGTGCAACTCAAAGGTGAGTGTTAATGCATTAATACATTTAATTAATGCATTAATAAATCCATTTAAAATGTGTTACCTGTGAGCCAGTGAAGATGACAGGCTTTCCCAGATTTTCACACATGAAGGATAATGCAGAAGTGGTGTAAGCCATGGTGTCTGTGCCGTGCAGAACTACAAAACCATCATATCGATCATAGTTTTCCTGTGAACACGAGGAAAAACCTTTCAAAATCTCAGTAATGATTTTTGACATAGAAATTTAAAAAAGTGTTGACCTGTTCACTGATCTACAATCAAGAAATTTGAAGATTACCTACAATTACAAAAAAGTTTATTTTATTTTTTAAATAAAACAAAATATCAGAATCAAACACTTTATCAGATCAGTTCTGTTCACAAATCAGTATTTTCAGTCATGTCTAACTTGTACTCAACAATGTGACCATTTCAGTCTTATTCGCAACCCAGAGAAAAACAAAGAATGCAAAAAGCCAAACATAAAGATGGTTGAAAAGGAAGTACCTCAATATCTTTTCCAATACGGGCCCAGTCATCTTTATCCATATTACAGGAGTCGAGGAGGGGAGAGTACTCTAAAACTGTATATTCAATCCTCTTCTTCTGTTTGGACTGCCTGGTGGGGGTGAGGGGGGTGAGGGGGGTGAGAGGGGTGAGGGGTGAGGGGGGACATAACAGCACAAACCGGTCAAAAGTTTGGACAAATTACTATGTTTTATGTTTTTGAAAGAAGTATCTTATGATCATCAAGTCTGCAATTACTTGATCAAAATACAGAAAAAAATAATAATTTTGTGAAATATTACTACAATTTAAAATAATGGGTTTCTATTTTTTGATGAATAAAAAGTTGAAAAACAACAGCATATATTTAAAATAGAAATCTTTTGTACCAATATAAACTGCCATTCAAAAGTTTGGGGTCAGTACTTTCTTTTTAAAATAAATAAATACATAATGCTTTTATTCAGCAAGGATGTCCTAAGTTGATAAAAAGTAATAGTAAAGACAGTAACGCTTTAGATTACAGTACTGCATAATTAAAACAAATTTACAGTGTAACTTTCGGTAATTATACCTATAAAGTATGTATAAGGGAACAATATGTAAAGTTTTTCGAATAAAGGGGTAACAGCCAGAAGAATTAACAAATAATTTATACAGTAAGTATTTTAGAACTAAGGGGTACTGATTATACTATTATGATACAACAATCTTACATTTGCGAGCAATTTAGCGAAAACATACACTGATATGTTTTAAATAAAAGTGCACTGAAAACTAAAACTATATATATTTTTATATACTGGGGAAATATAATCTTGTTCCATGTAGTTACAGGGTAATACATACACCCCAGTCAACACGTTGATCTCACAATGATCTCTCCAAATGATCACAATGTGAGTCACAGTGATCCAGGGCTCTCAAGTCTCACGCATTGGGCGTGAGACACACGCATTTCAACCCGCTCACACGCCACACTTTGTATTTCTCACGCAGAGACATTACGAGGATAACGCCCACCAAGTTGCGGTGCTATTTTTTAAACAGTGAAACAGGTAGAGGAATCAAGTGAGTTCCTCATAGAGCTTTGAAGGCCATGACACGCACCAGCTAATCAAATAAAAAAAAATATAGCTACCGAACAGCCAATCAGAAAATAGCTGTATCTGGGTAAGATTTTCACAGGCTCATGCAACAGCGACACACGTCAGTTTGGGTGACTTGGGTCAGAGAGGGTCAGGTCTGATTTATAATTTCACAAAGTCATCTGAAGCCATTCCATAGCTTAATGTGAGGTACATAAGTCTATTTACATCATTAAATTAAAGTTTATGGAAACTCGTTTTCCCTCCTCTGCGCTGCGGCTGTCAATCATTCTCCATTCAGTATTCAAACAGCGCGCGCGCCTCGTCCGGTTACAGCAGGATGCACGGTAAAACTCTCTCCAATATGATATTCACATTATAATGCTTGATCTGTAGATAAAAGGCTTTGGATTTGCATAAAATGACTTTATTTTGTGTATTTGTATTTTACGTTTGTTGCTGTTTTTAAACGACTCGCTACCGTGTGCCTGTTAGATCACACACATCACAAGGACTATAAACGGCATCAAACGCACAACAACTGGAATTTAAAACTGTGAAGAAACAAATGATCAATAAACTGTTGGACAGATATACACTAGGATTTGTGCGCTCGACATTTCTTCGCTTTGTGCCGTGAACATTTAAAAGCGCACTTGTGCAGCGCTGAACACTGTGACTCATGTTGCTTTGAGCACATCATTCTGCGCCCGCGATGCGCATACGCACTTTGTGCGCTCTGTTTTGAATCGTTTCATATTATCATGGTTTTGCGCACTGAAAGATTATTAAAAGCATATATTGTTTATACCTAGCCTGCACAATACATTTAAAATAAGCATAATTTAATTGTATATTATTTATATATAGCCTACCTACACTTCTGAATTCTTGACATTCATATATAAATATAAAATTGTCAAATGTATGATTGCCTGATTGAATTTTATGAGTACTAATAGTAATGTTTTTATTAACATGTTTAGATTTTTTTAAAATGACTGTGCAGATTACTGTGCAAATTACTGTGTTTTATTTGTAAGAATATGTGTCATTTATGAAATCAGACACCCGTCCCCACCAAACCCCTGCGGCCGCCGCCAAAATCTCACTCTGAACTCAGTTCAAAACTTGAGAGCCCTGGTGATCTAAAAGTGTAACCTCACAGCGCACTCACTGTGTGCTCATATTATGGCTACAATAAGAGCTCATCCCAGCTAGAAATGTTATTGGACATGGACTCCAACATCGCTCAGACATCAAATTTTGGTTGAAAATGAAAATTGGGTTTACATCTAAACATTTGTTTGATTTGTTTAAACCTTTGATTGAACTCCACAAACAGCATTACCAGCTTCACTTATTACAAACCAGATGTACTTCTGTCATATGTGTACAAAAATCCTTATTGAGATTAATAGGGGTTTATATATTGATGCTTAATTGAAAATAATAGTTTGGGTTGATGTCATCACCATTATGGTGATCAGTGTTTGTTTTAGCTGGCCATTTTGACTCTTGATGTTTTAATGTTAGTTTCCTCTGGTTGCTGGAACTGTTTGTTACGGCAAGAACAGTAAGAGAAAATGTGATCAGATGATGTCAGCTACATGATGATGACGATATAATCATCATGTAGTGCTCTGATCATCTGATCTCTTTTAGACTATCATGTGTGTTATTAATTTAATATTATTGATTACAGTAATGTTTCTACAGCATTACGTCCAACAGTGTTTTAAGGAGAGACACGGCAGGCAAAAACATCGTTTTTTTCATGCAGTGGTCAGTTTTGAGATTTTGGGCTAGTTTACTCCTTCAATATGTGTTCTTTCAAGCTGCTATAAAGAAAACATTGAAAATATACATTAAGATGTTTATTTTATTACATTTTGTTTACTTGCGGCAGTAAGTTTCTCCCGAATTTACCAAGAAGTTAGCATTCCAACGTGACATGCCGAGTTCCGTCTGTTTACTGAAGTCTGTCATGACCGGTATCGCTGTAAAGCTCTGAGTCTCCTGCACAACGCTATGTAACCCAAATATGGGCATTTCCTTTCTATCCGTAACCAATCGTGAATGTCCAAAGGGGGATTTAAAGCTAACAACAAGATCTCATTTAGAGCTATTTAAATCTTTAACTGCCGTTTTCTCAAAATGATTTTTTTGTCTACATCATCACAAACATCTCAGCCTATGTAGCAGCTGTGTACACCAAACTTTCCAGTTATACACTTAGCAGTATTCTGAAGATATTTTCAGAGGGATTTGTTAATAAATCATTCCTGGCCTGATTTATATGACATTTTAATAAAAAAAAAATATGTCGAAAAACGATTTTTTAAGGCTATGGGCAGTATATTTTGATTTCCTAGATAATGAAAGCATATATCCTAAAATCCCTCTGAATGTTTTTTTCATCTGGTGTGTAAACAAAATGAAAAAATAATTTTGCACCTGGCTTTATCATATGTTCAGCTCTATCTACCGAAAATATATGCAAAATCATGCATATTTAATGAGATAATGCCTAATTTGCATAATTAAACATACAAATTACTAAAACTTGTAATACTTTTTTTTATATACTTGTTTAAGTAATCAACTGAGGAAGTTTCATGATGATATCTATTATTTTAAAATGTTACCATATTCGCCTGTAGTGTCTTGCCTTAAAGGAACACTCCACTGTTTTTTCATATTAAACTATGTTATGCCCTTAACTAAGACGAGTTGATACATACTGTACCTCTCTCGTCTCAGTGTGTGCACTCAATCGCTCTGATTGCACTTAGCTTTGATGGCACTTAGCTTAGCCCAGTTGATTCATTAGGGACCAAACAGAGATGAAGTTAGAAGCGACCAAACACCTCCATGTTTTCCCTATTTAAAACCAACGTGACTTTTTACTGCGCCGAGTCGAAGTGCTCCCAAGTGCTATTCCGCCATAGATTATAGTTATACTTTTTACCCGCTTAGAAAAGCGCCACGTTTTATTTTGTGTCACCATACTTGTCACCATACAGTAACTACTCGTGTAACTGTATTTAAATAAGGATAACATGGAGGTGTTTGGTCGCTTCTAACTTCATCTCTGTTTGGTCCCTAATGAATGAACTGGGCTAAGCTAAGTGCTATCAAAGTGTCGCCGCGCGCCAGAGCGATTGAGTGTACGCACTGAGACGAGAGAGGTATGTATCAACTCATCTTAGTTAAGGGCATAACATAGTTTAATATGAAAAAAACGGTGGAGTGTTCCTTTAAGAAAAACATCTGTAAAAAATATATATAAATAAAAAAAGAACAGTAAACATTTTGAACTACTGTTTCATTTAGACATGTTGTCGCAAACCTAACTAGAAAACTATTAACATTCTAGAAAAACTAACATCAAATAGTCAAGGCCAAAGAGCCCAACTACAGCAAACACTGACCTCCACAATGGTGACCAAACCAAACTATTGCTTTCAAACAAATCTAAACCTCTTTTAAGAGGTTCAGTCCTGTTGTCTGCTGGGAAACTTCCCGCTAAAACTTTATAAGAATGTTGGGGATAATGGTCTATCAATGTTATCACTAAACATGTTTAAAATGTAAAATGAGAGTGTTATCCTACCTTTTAGAAGAACATTCTGGTAACAAAAATAAAATTAGCTACAGAAAACATTACAAGAACATAACATAATGCTCTCAAAACATTCATAGAACAATAACATTTCTAGCTGGGATGAGCTCATATTGTGGATATCATATAGTAGCCTATATGATTGTGGAAATCATACACACAAATATGCCATTAATTTTGGAGGTGTTGTCCTATTTATTGATCAAGACAATAGCTGCAAAATTCAAAATTAATAATTATTAATTAATTATTAATTAAAAATAAAATAAAGAAATTATTGAAACTGTCTTGTAGGGGGAGGATGGAGAATGATGTCTTTCATTATCTGAGAATAGACTTAAAAAAAATAAATGATTCTTCTTTGTTTGTCATCTAAAAAACTGCGTAAGAACTTACGGCAGCACCAGAATGTCCTTTTTCAGTCTCTTTTGTTGTGCGTACTGCTCATCGTGCAGAATCGAGAGTTTGCGTAGAGTTTTAACAAAAACATTAGGTTCTGGAGACAAAACTGTAAATATAGAAGAAAAGCCTGTAAAAAGTTATGAACAAATGCACCAAATTGATACACTGTAAAACCTTGTTATAAAAAAAAATTATAAACTACCCCCATTTAAACTACCCCCTCTTAATCACTGGTTTTTTTTTTGGAATACGAGATCAGCAAACAAATAATCCCATAAACATGTCATAGCATAGCCGTGTCATAACATATTAATTTGTATATCATATGTGAAGCCTCATGCAGGCAGGTGTGTGAGTTCTGCTAATAGTGTTTACCATTTTCATGTTCCATCATACCAATGGTTCCTCCGGTGTTTATGACCAGGACCTTTGAATCCCTGACATTTGGGCTGGAGTGACCCGCGGTGGTCAGGCTGACAGATTTCTGCAACTTAAACACAAAACTCGTCTGAAAGGAAAAGGTATTGCTGTAATTTATAGTAATATCTTCAGAATTACTGATAAGTCTAGTTTAAAATATAATTATTTTGAAGTGTTGGTGCTTAATGTAACACTATCTAGTGTAAATGATAAATCATGTTTGAGATTTGTTCTGGCTACTGTATACAGGACACCAGGGCACCATACCAACTTTATCTAAGAATTTGCTCATTTTCTATCAGAGTTAGTATTGGCTGCAGATAAAGTCATAATTGTTGGTGATTTTAATATACATGTAGATAACGAAAAAGATGCATTCGGATTATCATTTAAAGACATTCTAAACTCGATTGGAGTTAGACAACACGTGTCAGGACCTACTCATTCTCGTAATCATACCCTAGATCTAATATTATCACATGGAATAAATGTTGATGCCGTTGAAATTCTGCAGCAGAGCGATGACATCTCAGATCATTATCTAGTCTCATGTAAACGTCATTTAGCCAAGGCTGCAAAGCTGACTCCGTGTTACAAATGTTAGACCTATCACTTCTGCCACTAAAGATTGCTTTATCAATAATCTTCCTGATCAGTTTCATCATCTCAGCATCCCAGATATCTTAGAAGAACTCGATATTGCGACAGAAACTTTTAACTCTCTCTTTTCCAGCACTTTAGACATAGTTGCTCCATTGCGCTTAAAGAAGATTAAAGAAAATAGTCCAACGCCGTGGTACAACGAGCACACTCGGGCCCTTAAGAGAGCGGCCAGAAAAATGGAACGTTGCTGGAAGAAAACAAAACTTTTTTTTTTTTGTTCATTTAACCACCATCACCTGATCTCATTTCACTTTAGCTTCCTTTGCTACTGCAAATGTGCTTAACAAACACACTGTCATAGCAGCCAACAAATATAAAAGATGAAATAAGAGTTAAGATCCCAACAAATGGAAACACTCATCACTGTATTGGTGACTTCACATGAAACACATTAGAGTTAAACCTCTGTTAATTCTCAATAAAAACTTCTGTAGACGTCTGACAGAAATAAAGTCAGTCTGGTTAGTAATAAGTGAAGCTGGTAATGCTGTTTGTGGAGTTGTTTAATCCTCCTCTGCTGAGATCTTCACAGATTTAATGTCTCCTTTTATCTTCAGTTGATTTCATCTAAGACTGTGGCTGAAGTCAGTTGTAGTTCTTGTGTTTCTGCTCATCTCTTTTTCTGTTCTCTTCTTTCCTTCAATGATTCTGCTTGTTAACAGGCTTATTAAGGCTGAGGTCACTCCATATTTAATATACACAGACTTTGTGGCTCAGATAAGGTCTAGTTCTGATTTATTTCTTTGCTCTTGGCTGACATGTGGCATCGCTATGGCCTCCTTGTGGCCCAGATCTGGCAAACAGGAGCGGTCCGCCCAAGTGCCATCATTCCCCACTGCATGTGGGCCAGATCAGTATTCCACAAGTGCCAGATGTGGACCGGATCTGGGCCGAAACAATGTTGCTATCTCGGTACAGAATTAGTCAATTACAGGCCGATCTCGAATCTACCTTTTCTATCAAAGATACTAAAAAAGGCGTTATCCTCACAACTATGTTCCTTTTTAGAAAGAAATGATATCTGCAAGGATTTTCAGTCAGGATTTAGACCGTACCATAGTACTGAGACTGCTCTCATCAGAGTCACAAATGATTTGCTCTTATCATCCGATCGTTGTTGTATCCCTCTATTAGTGTTACTCGATCTTAGTGCTGCATTTGATACCATTGACCGACCACAACATTATTTTAAATATACTCAAAAATTAGGATGGTATTAGTGGAATTGAATTGGCATGGTTTAAATCATACTTATCTGACCGTTATCAGTTTGTAGCAGTAAATGAAGAGATGTCTTATCAATCACAAGTTCAGTATGGCGGACCACAAGGCTCAGTACTAGGACTGTTGCTGTTCACTCTGTAAATGCTACCCTTAGGAGATATCATTAGGAAGCATGGCATTAGTTTTCACTGTTATGCTGATGATACTCAGATCTATATTTCTTCACGCCCTTACGAAACTTACCAATTCACAAAATTAAGGGAATGCATAGCTGATATAAAAAATTGATGACTAGTAATTTCCTACTACTTAATTCTGAAAATAGAGAGATTCTAATTATTGGACAAAAAACTTCATCATGTAATAACCTAGAATACTGTCAAACACATGTAAGATATTTGTAATTTGTAGTGATTACAATTTAGCTCAAAAGAATTATTAATTAATTTATAGGGAATTCAAAAGAGTCACTTACAACCGAGCAAATGACTCGTTCGCGGTCAACTATCAACTCTGCAACGGATATAAATATCCGAACTATAGTGAAACACTATATAGTTAGCAAGGTAACTTAGATCAGAAGTTTAAGACATTAAATTTTGTAAGCACAATAACACAAGTAATATTTCTCTTTAAAATACAAACAAGACTTTATTGATTATTCTAACACATAAAACTAATATCTAACACAAACACACACATACACATTCATACGCGTTGCAGAAAGAAAAGAGTAAGGAAAGATTAAGTTTTAAGAGTGAGTTTAAGAGTGAGATGATGTAATCCCAAGTTTCTATGCACTTATAAGACACAACCTGAATGAACCATCAATCATTAGTTTAACCCTTTTATCGTTTCCTAGGTTATTAAATCTGTATCAAATACACCAGTTCAGCTTTAGTCTGGAGGCAGTACTTGCTTGTCTTTGCTTTTGGGGATTCCCTTTTGTTGCATGAAAGGGGTTTTCCCGGTCCGTTCGTTGGCTGGTCTCCTCGTGCCTGATGTCTGGGTCACGTGGTCAGTCACATGGCGTGCTGGCGGAATGAAAGTCTTTGTTTGAAGCTGGCTTTGCAGAAGAAACGTGGCTCGAAATCTTGTCGCAAAACTTAACTTAGAACCGAGACTCACAACGGAAAAGAAAGGAAACTAAGAAAAGAAAGGAAATTGAGAGGAGTAGATGATGGCTTGAATGAAGCTGTTTAACCCATGTTCTTCAGATCTTGATTTGGGTTATTTCGTCTGCGCGTTTACATGGTTCCTAGTCTGAGAGAGCGAGAGCAGAGAGAGAGAGCAGAGAGAGAGCTTTGTTTCTGTCTAAGATTTTTAAACTCAAAGTTTGTCCCCCCTCCTGAAGAGATCGGACCAATTAGACACTGGCTTTGTTTGCAAAGTCATAAATCATGCGTTATCTGGGATCTCCTTACTAGCAGAGAGAACAGAGGCTACAGTTTAGACATTATTACTATTATAAGAATACGAACATTTTACACAGATTTCAATCAAGCCATCTTTTGAATCATGAGCATACGATCATATTGATATGAAACACAACACACTTTCATTCAAACATCTAACAGTTATAACAATTAAATGAATTATATGGGATTAAAGCATATTAAATGGACACATGTATTGTAGAAACACCTAGAATGATGTATGATGTTTTAAGTCCATTGAAAATTGTTCTTGAATGAGTTTTACGTATACTGTAGGAAGAATCTCAGTTTTCTGGTTTAGAGAGAGAAAGAACTCTGTTTGTTCGTTCAGAGGTCCTTAAGGAGGAGGGGGTCTGGAATGTTGTGGGCTCGAGCAGCTTCTGCTGAATTATCTTGATCAGGCTGAATTGTGCTATCTCTGAGCCAATCATTCTTTTCCAAGCTATCTCACATTGACCAGTTCTTCCTTTAGTTGGGTTCATCTTCTTTGAAGCTTGCATGGCCATAAAGTTCTTAGCTGGGGGTTTTCGTTGGTCAGCGGAGACTGGCTGGCTGGAGCCTTCTTTTATGGCTCTGGGGTTGGTGATTTGGTGTCTGGAATGTTCAGTTCTGTGAGAAATTATGTTTGAACAATTCACCTGGAAGATTCATTTGTGTTTGTTTCACACTCAATCCTACACACTTGATGGCTGCTCTGTTAAGTCTTCGTCGTCGGTTAGGAACCTGGGTGTTCTCTTTGATACCAATTTTTCATTTGAAAGTCACGTGTCTAATATCTGTAAAACCGCATTTTTCCATCTTAAAAATATATCTAAATTACGCCATATGCTCTCATTGACAAATGCGGAACAATTAGTTAATGCGTTCATGACCTCAAGGCTAGATTATTGTAATGCTCTACTGGGTGGTTGCCCTGCACGCTTAATAAACAAACTACAGCTGGTCCATAACGCAGCAGCTCGAGTTTTTACCAGAACCAGGAAGTATGACCATATTAGCCCGGTTCTGTCAACACTGCATTGGCTCCCTCTTAAACACTGTATACATTTAAAAAATTTCCTGATTACTTACAGAGCACTAAATGGTTTTGTAACACACTTGGCTTGCAACTTTAGTAAACCAGTAGTCACTTAAAAGTTCAGGGAACTCACAAGGCATGAATGGATAAGGGAACAACTGTGTCAGTGCTTGAATGCAGACAAAGATACAAGATAAAGATTTTAAGCATAAGCAGGTTAACCAACAAAGTATATTGATAACTCAATAGTGAAATCAGAAAAATGAACACTTATCCGAGGGTCCTTGATCAAATAGTCCATGCGTGAGAAGTATTGCCATTTAGAAGGCTAAAAAAACACAGATCTATTTGGTTCAAACAGGATCACCTCACATGCATGCTCCTGTGCTCTAACCTGGCTTGCCTTTTCAACTACAGAAGGCCTTTCTCTTCCAAGGTACTCTCCTATCAAAATAAAAGTCAATTTTGCCAAACACCGGATGTTTCGGCACCAAACATAAAAGTCCCACATACAAAAGATAGAGAACTTCAACTAGGGGCTGTAATCAATTGAATCTTAACTATAACTTTTTACAGTATTTTATCCTCCTTCACATTTGTAAAATAAAGTATGTGTATTTCTCTTAGCCCTAATATAGCAGTGTCACAGTTTAGCTCCCCAGTACTTGAGCGAGCTCTTAACGCAATATAGTCCTTCATGTCTATTGCGATCTCAAAATTCCGGCCAGTTTATATACCTAGAATATCAAAATCAACTGCTGGCGGTAGATCCTTTTCCTATACCTAAACTTTGGAACAGTCATCCTAACATTGTCCGGGAAGCAGACACACTCTGTCAGTTTAAATCTAGACTACAAACATCTATTTGACCTAGCATACAACACACATTATCAACTTCTATAATTCAATGTTAGGCTGCATAGATTAGGTCAGCCGGAACCGGGAACACTTCCCAAAAATCCTGATGTACTCATTATATCATAAGAAGAATGGCATCTACACTAATATTAGTCTCTTTGTTTATCCGAGGTTTACCGCAGTCCGCCAAATCCAGGCTGTATCCAGATCTGATGAAGGACCTGCGCCTGGACACGACGCAGTTCTGAAGTGTCAACTAGTCTCTCCCCTGTGAGAGCCTCCTTCTCTTCCCTTTACCTCTGTACAGATAAAACATTGTTAAAATGATTCCGGCTCACATGGATACACGGAAGCGACAAATAATTCTGTATTATGGTTTTATTTTAGGCCGGACAAGTAATTTGGTGAAGTCAATTTGTAAAGAATGACTACATGTCTGCGCACATATATGTATATATATATATATATATATATATATATATATATATATATATATATATATATATATATATATTTAAATATATTCAAACGTGCATACATATAGACTGAACAACACGTAATACGCATGTTCACGCCGTCAACGTTTTCACAGATTCACAGTTTTGAAGCTCACGCTGAGATGATAACAATTGTTGTTTTGTTTTTTTCACTGCTTGCACCTTGGAACATTAAAGGGATAGTTCACCCAAAAATGAAAATTCAATAGTGAAATCAGAAAAATGAACACTTATCCGAGGGTCCTTGATCAAATAGTCCATGCGTGAGATTTTCACCAATTTTCATTTTTGGGTGAACTATCCCTTTAAGGTTTTTTGTTAGAACCGTGTCGTGTTAGCGGCCCCTAAGTTAATAACTAATGATATTTGCAAAGGAAGCGAATCAATCAAAACTAACTTTAGCTGGACAATAACTTTATTTTAGAGCTGCTGTAAAGCCAAAACAATCTCTGTTACTTAAATTCCCTATTATAACTGTAAAACTGCTTTAAAACAATCTATATTGTTAAAAGCGCTATATAAATGAAGGTGACTTGACCTGACTTGACTGAAACACATCAGGTTGATTTAACCTGCTACACTGTAAAAACCCAACAAGTTTAGATAACTAATTACATTTGAGGACACAGACTACCTTAATTCTTTTAATTTTAGAAACCAATAGTGATTGCTCTTGAATTATTTCAGTTGAGTTCACTAAAAGAAGATATAAATTGCAGGCAATAAATTAGGTGATTAATTAAGAGACTAATAAAGTGATTATTAAAGTGATTATTGAGCATTAGTGATGAACACCTGCTGTTAACTTCACTGAAAGAAAGAAAAACACAGAACTACAACTGACTTCAGCCACAGCCTTAGATGAAATCAACTGAAGATAAAATAAGACATTAAATCTCTCAAGATCACTTCAATTGTTACTAACCAGACTGACTTTATTTCTGCCATGCTTCTACATAAATTATTGTTGAGAATTAACAGAGGTTTAGATGTTGATGTTTTATTGGTAAAAATGCAATGCCACCATTATGGAGATCAGTGTTTGCTTTAGTTGGGCTGTTGACCAGTCACTTTCTATGGTAGATTTTCTCTGGAACAATATATATAATGTTGTAAAGCAGTAAAATCAAGAGATGTTAACTTTATATATATATATATATATATATATATATATATATATATATAGTACCAGTCAAAAGTTTGGAAACACTACTATTTTTAATGCTTTTGAAAGAAGTCTCTTATGCTCATCAAGCCTGCAGTTAAAAACAAAACAAAAACAGAAAAAACAGTAATATTATGAAATATTATTACAATTTAAAATAATGGTTCTCTTTTTTAATATACTTTAAAATGTAATTTATTTTTGTGATGCAAAGCTGAATTTTCATCAGCAAGTACTCCAGTCTTTGGTGTCTTATGATCCTTCAGAAATCATTCTAATATGCTGATTTATGATCAATGTTGGAAACAGTTGTGCTGCTTAATATTTTTTTATAACCTGAGATACTTTTTTCAGGATTATTTGATGAATAAAACGTTAAAAAGAACTGTATTTATTTAGAATATAAATCTTTTGTAACAATATACACTACCGTTCAAAAGTTTGGGAAAAATAACTATTTTTTTTTAAAGAAATTAGTACTTTAATTCAACAAGAATGCGTTAAATTGATAAAAGGTGATGGTAATGATTTATATTGTTAGAAATGTTTTTATTTTGAATAAATGCTGTTTTTATGAATAAATGCTGTTAACGTTTTACTCATCAATGAATCCTGAAAAAAGTATTCCAAAAAAATATATTAAACAGCACAACTGTTTCCATCATTGATAATAACTGAGTATCAAATCATCATATTAGAATGATTTCTGAAGGATCATAAGACACCAAAGACTGGAGTACTTGCTGATGAAAATTCAGCTTTGCATCACAAAAATAAATTACATTTTAAAGTATATTAAAAAAGAGAACCATTATTTTAAATTGTAATAATATTTCATAATATTACTGTTTTTTTTTGTTTTTTGTTTTTTTAACTGCAGGCTTGATGAGCATAAGAGACTTCTTGCAAAAGCATTAAAAATAGTAGTGTTTCCAAACTTTTGACTGGTACTGTGTATATATATATATATATATATATATATATATATATATAAATAATCATCATAACCTGGCCTGAATGCATGTAAAGTCACTGATCAATGTCAATGCCATTTGAGGGTTTTGTGTTACCAACCCTGTGAAACTATATCATGAGTATTAAGTTTTGCACCAATCATTCATAGTGTGCAATTTTAAAACTATGGAGTGAATAAAATATTCATCTCAACAATGGTGTCAATAAACAAAATGTTTAAATGTGCAATGCATGCTGGGTATCAGAAATCCCAGCATGCACTACAGTATGGATAATTATTATAATATTATTATGTTATCAATTCTCTCTGATTTTTATTTGCAGTGTAATGCTGTAGACAACACATATTTACCTTGGGTTCATCATCTGCATGATTTTCAGTTGGTTGTCCTGAACCATTTGGACTGGGTTGATGATTTTCAGTTGGTTGTCCTGAACCATTGGGACTGGGTTGATTCAGGTTAGTCACCTGTGTCTTCAGGCAGGAGGTTAGCCAGGACAACATCTTTATTTGGATCTGTAAATATTTCACTGGAGAAGAAAGTAAATTTGGTGACACTTTCTATGAAGCCTGTATTTATCAGAAACATGAAGGACAGTGCATTTTTCAAACTCATGACGTAGTATTTTTTTAGCGCATGTGCATAAAACAAAAAGTTGATATGTTTTGTGCATGGTTAAATGTTATTTCAGCCTTTTCATTTCTGTTCAAGTTAAAGTTGTTCTAACTCATTGTGTTGTTAGACTAAGTTCACAGAAATTGACTCATTCATCGACCCACATAACAACATTGTGATGGCCCAGATACGGCTCACATCTGGCACATGTGGAATAATTATCTGGTCCACATGCAGCGTGGACTGCAGTGGTGGCCCTTGGGTGGACCACAAGCAGGCATCACATGATCTCATTTCACTATAGCGTTTCTTTGCTGCTGCAAATGTGTTTGACAAAAAAACATCCAACAGCCATTAGTTGGGCTCTCAACTCTTTTATATCTTTTTGTGTTTATAATTATGTGATCTGTATTGTGGATTATTTTTGAAAAACAGTTGGATATTGGGACCTATATTGTAAGTGAAGCAAAGGACCATAGGCCTACAGGCCTATTAAGCACATTGTGATTGTGATCTCAGCAGTATAACAAATCTACCCAGATATTTTGGATCTTTGAGAATATATCTGTGCACAAAAGTCAATGGCAACAAGAAAAGCAGCCGAGATGGAAGAAATAAAGGCATGCTTAAAGTTTATGGCAGATGAGATCAGCAAAGTTGCTACTCAACAACAAAGCATCCTGGCCCTCATGGAGGAGATACGTAACCTAGAGAAATTAAATCTGAGAGACAAAAAGATTGACGAACTTGAACAAAGGATTGACGTATTGGAACAACAAACTTGGAGTAAAGATGTCATCAATACTGGACTAGAGACAAAGTATTGCAGCTATGCTAGAGCGGCAGCTGGAGCAAATGAAGGTGAGGATGCTCCTCCAGAAGAATTGCAGACACTGGAACAACAGGTTTTGCTGTATCTAAGCACCAAACATATCGATCTGAATGATAGTAATATATCTAGCTGCTATGCAATCCCAAACAAGAATCGTAAAGAGAAGCCATCCATAGTTGTAGAGTTCGTTACACAAAAGCACAAGATTGCGCTACTGCGACAGACCAGAAAATTAAAAGGCACCGGAGTCTACATAAACGAGCATTTAACAAAGAAAAATGCTGAAATAGCAAAATGGAGCCGTATACTCAGGAAGCAAGACAAAATACAAGCAACATGGACAAGGAATGGGAAGGTGTACATCCGACCAAATGGAGAAGATCAAAACAGGCCAACTATAATAAGAAAACTGCAAGAATTGGAAAGCTACAAGTGATGGTCCACTTCAGCAGGTATGTGGAAACCAAAGCTGAAATGCTTGGGCTAAATTGGAGAGAGACAGATAAATGTGTGCAATGTCATTGGAAATTGCAACAAAAGATGTGTACATGGCGGTACAAGGATCTGATGTGAACACTGTTACTCCTTACACAAAGGATAAAGGACCTTGTATTGTTATGGATGAACATGTGAAGAAATTGGGGAATATAACCATAGATGATATCAGAGGTGTGGACTCGAGTCATGTGACTTGGACTCGAGTCAGACTCGAGTCATGAATTTGATGACTTCAGACTCGACTCGACAAAATGTACAAAGACTTGCAACTCGACTTGGACTTTAACATCAATGACTCGTGACTTCACTTGGACTTGCGCCTTTTGACTCGAGAAGACTTGCTACTTCCCATGAAAACTGGGGAAAAAATGTTAACATGGCCGCGCCGCTCTCAGTTTATCTGCATCTGTGAAAAAATGTGCACCACCTGTATGCATGCAGGGAGCACGCGCGCTGCCTGCACAACATCCAATCACTGTAGTCCCACGTTGTTTTGATTCGACAGCATCTAAGCAGGCACATTGCAAGACAACCAATGAAGCGCAACAAGCAACAACGCATGCTACGAATTTGAACAAATGCTAAGCACCTTATCGGATGTACCGTAACTTACTAGCTGCTACATAGCTGCCAACTCTCACGCATTCACCGTGAGACACACGGAATTGACACTTTTCACATGCTCTCACGCCACACATCCATTTTCTCACGCACAGAAAAATCGCGAAGCAAAGAGGACACTGACACCGACAGACTAGACAGAGCAGGTTAGTTATGATATAAAAAAATCTCAGCTCTCAGATTCTGTCACTTTTATTACGAAATTCAGACAATAAATACCGTTTTGCCGCTTGTAAATGTGACACGACAGATCCCTAGCGGCACGTGAACCGATCATCTCTAGCTGATAGTAAATAACGTTAAATACGAATGAACACTGTTGAAAGATATAGTACAACTTACCGAAATGTATATTCCTCATACATAATATCGACCCATCAATCAAAGGGGTCAATAAAACAGTTGGAGAACAATTGTCATATAACATTTACCTCAGGAAAGCCATTTAATGACCATAATAGGCTAGCACGTTAGTTGGCTAGAAAAAAAAAAAGAGCTATAGAGAGTATTTTGCTAAATATGTGTACTATATTGCATGTTTATTATATTTTTACTTATATCATTAAATAAAGTTGTTATTATAATAAAAAAAAAACGCATTATATTTAATTTGTGTTATTTTTAACCTTAAATAATACTGCCAGCTGATAGGGCTCTCTGTATGTTTACAGCATTAGGTGAGTTGTTTTTTTCTTGAGAAAAAGTAATGCCTATATTGTGTAGCCTACCTAATATTTATCCAAATGAGTCAATATTAAATCAAATCACAATAATTGAATTGAACTGAAATAATAAAAAAGCGTAGCTTACCAGAAATTGAACCATGTAAACATTGTAACATGTTGTCACTAAACCTAATAAAATTCAGTTTAGTTACTAAAATGTTTTGACAATCACAATACACTTATTGTGATGCAAAAATTACATCACAATTATTAATAATTGCATCACAATTGCATCCCCCATTGAAGTCAATGGGACCCAGAAACTGCCTGGTTACTGACATTCTTCTAAATATCTTCCTTTCTGTTCAGCAGAAGAAATAAATTCATGTGAAATTTTTTGTGAAAATTACATTTTCTGTTTTTTACTGTATTTGATTAATGTTATTGTATAAAAAGAGGTTTAAATAAATACAAATCTTACAGACATACATGATTTGTATAAATTTTATTTCTGTGGTAAGAGGACTTGAAATAACTCGAAACTAAAATGGTAGGACTTTGGACTCGACTTGAGACTTGTTGGCTTTGACTTTTGACTCGACTCGGGACTTGCCTCATCTTTGACTCGACTTGACTTGGGACTCGAGGGCAAAGACTTGAGACTTACTTGTGACTTGCATAACAATGACTTTGTCCCACCTCTGGATGATATGTCTGACCGGGATGAACTTAAGAGGTATGATTTTGATAATGAAATTGATCCGGATATGTATTATTATAACAATCTTGACATAAATTGTAATTATTACACAGTACAAGAATTCAACAAGAGTGTGGAAATGTATGGTGCTCTGTCCGTCATACATTTCAACAGCAGAAGTCTATGCAAAAATTACTCCGCTATCAAAGAATTTCTTAAGTCTTTCAAAAAATTTACTATAATAGCTATATCAGAGACTTGGCTTGATGATGGCAAAGTGGGTGACGTGGATCTTGAGGGATATGAGCTGTATACCACCAATAGGAACAACAAAAAGGGCGGAGGAGTTGCTTTGTATATAGATCAATCATTAAGAAGTAAAATTGTAAAAAATGTTTCATTCAGCATAGACAATGTTCTGGACTGTGTAACAGTGGAAACTGAAGTAGAACATTTCAGAAACATAATTATTAGCTGTGTGTACAGACCACCAGGAACAAGTCTGTCAACATTTAATGAAAAAATTGCAGATTTGCTTAACAGCATGACCACTGACAAAGTACAAATTTTGTGTGGAGACTTCAACATTGATATACTTAATCAACGTGTCTTCAAAGGTACTTCTGAGTTTATAAATATAATGTACAGCAATCATTTATGTCCACTCATTGATAAGCCAAGCAGAATTACAACAGAAACAGCAACACTAATAGATCATATTTTTACTAACAGATTTGAGGAAAAAGTTGTTGGGGGCTTATTTATTAGGGATGTTAGTGATCATTGATGGAGTTTTTTCGGTTCCTTGCCACTGTTGCCTTTGGCTTGCTCAGTTGGGGATATTTTGGGGATATTTAATTTTTTTCTATCAATCAATAAATTCCACTAGAAACAAACTTTGTTGTATTATTTTATTTTAATTTAATACTGTGAAGCTGCTTTGATACAATCTGTATTGTGAAAAGCGCTATACAAATATACTTGATTTGATTTGATCATTTGCCAGTGTTTGCAATATTTCCAAATTTTTTTACACGAAAAAAGAAATCCCAGACCATTAATAAATTTATAAGAAGCTGTACGGCAAAAAATATTGAAGAATTCCAAAAGGAACTTAGTAATCAAAACTGGTGTGATGTTTACGCAGAAAGTGATGCAAATGTGGCATATGATACTTTCCTGTATAGATTTATTGAGCTGTATAATATCAATTGCCCCATGAAGATGATTCATAACCAAGAAAATAAATCAGTAAAAAAGCCATGGATAACTAAAGGCATTGAAAATGCATGCAAAAAGAAGAATACCCTATATGCGAAATTTGCAATACAGAATATACAAAATGTGTTCTATTCGCAGATGACACAACACTGTATGTATCTGGGGATAATCTTCACCAACTAATTACTGATGTGACTAGAGAACTATCCAGAATCAAGCAATGGTTTGACCGATATAAACTATCTTTTAATCTAAGTAAAACCAAATATATTATATTCAGTAATCGACAAATTAAAACCAGCATGAGCTTAAAGATTGATGATGTGGTACTAAAAAGGGTGTATGAAAATAAATTTCTTGGAATAATATTAGACCATAAATTATCCTGGAAACCACACATCGCTCATGTTCAATCAAAACTGTCCAAAACAATAGCTATATTACATAAAACCAAGTATTTTCTAAATACGCCCTCTCTGTATATTCTGTATTGTTCTCTTATTGTTCCATACTTTTCTTACTGTGTTGAAATATGGGGGCATGCTTACACCACAAACACAAAACCTATTTTTATTTTACAAAAAAAAGCCATAAGGATAGTCAATCATTCACCGTATAATGAACCGACAAACTCAATATTCTGCAAATTCAAAGCACTAAAATTTCCCGATCTAGTCAGTCTGAATACTGTTGTCTTTATGTTTAAAGTCAATAGGCAAGGCAAGGCAAGGCAAGGCAAGTTTATTTATATAGCACATTTCATACACAGTGGCAATTCAAAGTGCTTTACATAGAAGAAATTAAAATAATAAAAAGAAAGAAGAATAATTAAAATAATAAAAAGAAATAAGAATAATTAAAACAGTTAAAAAAATAAGATACAGTACAGTACAAACATTCGGACGAACAGCGGCACAGTGCTCATTCATTAAATGCATAGCTAAACAGAAGTGTTTTGAGTCTGGATTTGAATGTGACGACTGTAGGAGCACGTCTGATCTCCTCTGGAAGCTGGTTCCAGCTGCGGCTGGCATAATAGCTAAAAGCGGACTCGCCATGCTTAGAGTGAACCCTTGGTAATTCTAGCTGATATGATCCTAATGATCTGAGTGATCTGTTGGGTTTATATTCTGTGAGCATGTCTGCAATGTATTGAGGTCCTAGGCCATTAAATGATTTATATACCAGTAATAATACTTTAAAATCAATCCTAAATTTAACTGGGAGCCAGTGTAAAGACCTGAGGACTGGTGTGATATGTTCATATTTTCTGGTTCTGCTCAGAATCCTGGCGGCAGCGTTCTGTATGAGCTGCAACTGTTTTATGGTCTTTTTGGGAAGGCCAGTGAGGAGTCCATTACAATAATCCACCCTGCTGGTGATGAAAGCATGCACAAGTTTCTCTAAGTCTTGTCTGGAAACAAAGCATCTAATTCTTGCAATATTTTTTAGATGATAGTATGCTGATTTAGTTATTGCTTTGACATAACTACTGAAACTAAGGTCTTAGTTCAGGAAATAGGAAATATTTAGGAAAATATTGCCTGAAAATATACTATGTTTGTTTGAAAATAGGGAACAGAAATATAACCTAAGAGGAGAGAACATGTTTAAAAAACAAATGGTCAGAACAAACCTTAAAATGAACACCATTTCGGTAAAAGGGGTCGACTTGTGGAATGGTCTCACCGATGATCTTAAGAGGAGCAATTCCATTCATTATTTAAAAAAACAGCTTAAAATCTTAATTTTTGACAAATATATGGATGCTTAAGAAAAATTGTCTAAGATAAGTTTATGTATAATTGTTGTGCATAAATTGAAACAACACAAGCAATGAATATGTATATATGTATATATATATATGTATGTGTGTATGTATGTATATGTTTATGCATGTATATTGTTTATGCTTAAATTTTGATGGGTAGATGTTGTTTTGTAAATAGGGTAGGCGTTATAAGCCATGGCTTCAGCCTACACCTTTTCGGTTACTATCTTTGTTTGTAATGAATTTTCTGTAAATATATTCTGTCCTATGTTTTTAGTAACCGAATAAACCTTCATTCATTCGAGTTATTCATTCAATTAAACTAAATAACAAGGCAATAACATGACTATTTATTCACGCAGTGATGCATGCTGGGAGTTTTGTACTATGCTGGTACCCAGCATGCATTGCAGCATGGTACTTCTGATTGTCACCATTGTTGTGATTCATACGCTGATTGTTGATGTCTGTGTGTGTCACCATTGTTTATTTCCAGTGTAATCTTTCTTTGTAAAAACTAAAGTATACATTTTATCATACGTAATTCAATTTATATGAGCAGAAATTGGCAACATTATAAGCTTATTTGATGTGGCAGTATTTAACAGTAAAAACTTTATAATCTATCCGATTTTTACTCATCTCAGTATAGCAATAGAGTTTGGTAAAAGCTGTTCATTCATTCACACACAGAAACGCGATTCATATTTAAACAGTCTTTTTGCCAGCTGTAGCTACATAACAGCGCGCATCTGTGCGTTCATACATACCCACATAGCAACATTAGCCGCGTTTCCACTGTCGGGCCAGGGCCGGGCCGTGCTAGTGCGTGCCAGGGCCAGTCGCGTTTCCACTGTCACTTCCGGGGCTTGATCGGGGCTTACTCGGGGCCAACGGCCAGGATTTCTGGCCCGTCGAATACCTTGGGCCAAAGCGGGCCAGCTCGGGCTAGAGGAGTGGTTACCAACAGAGGAGGAGTTTACCGTTGGGAGACGGCAGCGCCGGATGATTCTGTCAGCATTAAAGACTTAAAAATAAAATAATTTAAATCGCGTTCATGTTTGAATGCCTTCTGTTTGTGATGCAAAAAACTATGCGCGCTAGCCGTTACCATAGTAAACATAGTAAACGCTTGAAGATACGCATAGTAAAAAAACAACAACATAGCGAACGCTTGAAGAAATCAGACCAATCTTAAAGGCTATCACAGTCATGTTTTTATTTTATCTGTCATAGCCTATGTCTCGTCTCTTTAAACCGGACTATCAAAAAATAAAGTAACTTTTTTTTTCGGGAGCTTCCTCTGTTTCTCTGACTGAAAATATCTGTATGGGAGTCGAGAGAGTGCTAAAGCTCCTCAGGTCGTATGGCATATATTTGTAGAAATTATCATTTTTTCTAAATGTGATGTAAATATGTCCTGTAACTAAGTTACCAGATAAAGAAACAGACGCGACTGAAAAAGTAAGTGTGTCCTCTTTCTTTTGTGAAATAGACCTAACGGTAATTTATTTCTGAGTGACTAATGTGCAATTTTTACATAAATTAATTCATTATGATCAATGTATCACTTTTTATTGTAAACCTGTGGTAAAACATCGATGCTTGGGTTTTAAATATTCAAGTAGCTGCTAAACAAACAAACAAAAAAGCTCGCAAACGGCCGCTTTTATCGTGTTTGTTTTCAACGCTGTTTCCAGTGATTTCTGATTAGTTTTCTGATAAAACTTCCATTTGTTGGTGAAATGATGGGTTAGTGTGACGTTGTCCCAGAGAGGCGTGTTACGGGCGTGTTTTAGTGAAGCGCTGTGGAGCTTCTGGCCCGACAGTGGAAACGCATGCCCGGTGCTATTGGCCCGAGGCTATTAGCCCGGCACGGCCCGTTTAAAGCCCTGGCCCGGCCCTGGCCTGACAGTGGAAACGCGGCTATTGTTTCGGGCCAGATCCGGCCCACATCTGGCACTTGTGGAATGCGGATCTGGCCCACATGCAGCAGAGAATGACGGCCCTTGGGTGGCCCACTCCTGTTTGCCAGATCTGGGC